>NC_056589.1:11471634-11571484 GCF_018340385.1 Cyprinus carpio
GGAAATTTTTAAAAAAAAATATAGTGTGAATTAATGCATAGGTCAGAAAAATTTAACTATACCCCCAAAAACTTTTTCAAAATTTTAAAAAACCCTTGAGGAATTTAAAATTTGCGAAGGTTTTTGGGGATATTGAAGGGTTTTTGGGGCCATGGTGATTTTTTTAAAAAAACCGAAAAAGGGGAAATTTTTAATTGTTTTGGGTTTTTTTAAAATTAAAAAGCTTGCAAAATTTCAAAACCATTTTTCAAAACAGAGAAAAATCATTTGGGGAAACAGGGGGGAAAAAAAAATTTTTCAAAATTTTTTTACAACCCTGTATTGGGATAAACAGAAAAAAAAAAAACGGTCAGAATCTATCTCCCTCGAGGCCACTCTCTCTTTTTTAAAGGGGGGGGGAAGGGGAGGGGAGGGGGGGGGGGGGTTTGGCGGGACAAGAGGGGAGAGGGAAAACAGAGGGGAGATTTAACGTCTTTTTAAAACACCAAAAAAAAAAAAAAAATCAGAAATTTGTGGGTTGTTGTTGTTTTTGGTTGTTGTTGTTGTTTTTCATCTTTTAAAGTTTGGAAATCTCTTGGCCTTACCTTTCTTCAGTTTTGGGGCCCAAAAAAAAAACCCTATACAATTTGGGGGCCAGGGAAACCATGTTTTTTTAAATAATTGGTTAAAATTATTTTAAAATTGAAACCCTAAAAAGAAAAAAAAAAAAAGGTAAAAACTTAGCGAAATGCAGGCAAAAATATTTTAAAAGCTTAAAATAAAATAAAATCATTTAAAAATTGCTTTTTCTTTGAGTGCAAAATAATTAGTCCAGGAAAATTTTCCCCTGATTTTTTTTTTTCCAACCCCTTTTACCAATTCCAAATCACATCAATCTTAAAAATACTATACATTTGGTATTTAACATTTATGAGTGATATATAAGGGCCCCTTAAAGACGGAAGTGAAAAACCCCTTTAATTTTCCCGGAGTGTTTAAATTTATTGGGGAAATTTTTTTTGTCATGCATGGTCCTAGAGCTCGATGTAGCGGTGCCTCAGTGGGGGGGGTTGAAACTAGAGTTTTATACATTATAAACACGTTTCACCCACCTTACTACTCTCCGTTCTCAGTGCGTATACAGTATGCGGTAGTTCCGTGTCAGTGAACAGCACAGCGAGAGCCGTTATTGTCCACTTTCGAAAGTCGAGCATATCTAAATAAATGCGCGAGCGCCAAACGTAAGCGATTTTTTACACAAGAATTAAAATCGTCTCAATACTGTCAACAAATTGGGAATGGGAAAACACAAGCGATTATCGAAGAAGGAATTTTTAAGCCGCCTTTCCCCACTTCTGGAGAGGTCGGCGCGTTTGTCTGCGCGACCGTACGCGAATAAATTTTGGGTTGTAACTAACACAAAGCTGGACTAGACGCGCTTTTTTGTGACCATTTTTTTAAACCGGAAGTGTGACGCTCTGATCCTTTACTATGGGATCGGGAAAAATACGCAATTTTAAACACAAGCTTTTTTCCCTGGGAAAAGCCCGGGGTGGTGCCCGGGGAACAATGGACTTAAATTCTTTTCTCGTCGCATTCCATTAGGCGCTTTTCATAAAAAAAGCTGAATTTCAGATAGCAACACCAACGCGACAGACAAAGTAACCCATCAGAACCCCACTGGGAAGGGACCCTAAGGACCCCCCCTTTTTAGACCCAAAATTGTTGAGAATTGGGGGTGTTATAGAGCATTGAAAGGTC
Organism: Cyprinus carpio; assembly: GCF_018340385.1. Classification (NCBI taxonomy): domain Eukaryota; kingdom Metazoa; phylum Chordata; class Actinopteri; order Cypriniformes; family Cyprinidae; genus Cyprinus; species Cyprinus carpio. The sequence continues at coordinate 11,473,375 of NC_056589.1, forward strand.
ATTTATAAACATCCCCTTCCCAAGTTTTTCAAGCCTTATTTTTTTAAAAAGCTCCCCTGTGTTTGGGGTGTGGCCGTAATTAGTTGTTATATATTTTTTCCACCATGTTTAGATTCCCATTAAAAGGTCCCCCCCCCCCCCAAATGAAACAAAGATCATAAGCCAATTGCAAGCCAACTAATTATAACCAATGCTCTCTTTGGTTATCCCATTAGTTACATGCATAACTAACAATAACTAACAATGAACAATCGATTTGGGGGTGATCATTCGAAATTTATTATAATTTTTTTGTTAGTTCTTTAATCCGATCATTAAAAATATTAATTTTTTTAATTTTATTCTACCGTACATAAACAATCTTAAAATACTCATGGGTAAATAAAGGTTGGGTATAGTAACAATAAATGTATTAAAATATTTTAACTAAGCCTTTTAATTTTAACATATGTGTGTGTTTGTAACATTAGTCTAGACAAAATATACCATTTTACGAAAGCTAAGTATAAAACAGACATATTTGGTTTTACTGCATTTGGTTTGTGTTTTTAACCCCCCCCCCCCCCCCCTCATGGTAAGTTTAAGATGATGTAAAACATTAACTACCCCCATGTTAAATTTCAATGTAGTAATCCATTTTGAACATTATATTACCTACCTTTCAAAATGCGATATAACTAGTGATGTACATGTTAAACTTATATACAGGTTTAAAAACTAAATTCCTTATGTGAAAAGTTTTAGAATATATAGATTGTTTTATTCCCCCTTAGAATCATACATATATTGTTTCTTTTGTTTGTGGTTGTACAACTTGGTGTGTGTGTGTGATTAAAGACCGATAGAGTAGAGACCTCACATGGGCCTAAAACATTATACATTGTTGTACCCACTAACCCTGTTAATAATATTAATGCCTAATACTAAACCAAAAACGGAACAAAAAACTTAGTTTGACCAAAATTATGCGTGTCCCCCCCCCCCCCCCCTATCTTGATGGTTAAGGGATTACCCTTTTTCTTTGGCTGATATGCCTTAAAAATGGAAAAAAACTTTGCTAAATCAGGGTTGTAGCCCAATCCTGTTTCCCTGGCTATTCGACTGCCACCAGGAAGTGTCATGCTCTCCAACTCTAAAATAGGTTCACAAAAATAGTACTTAATTTTCAAGCCCGATTCCAAATAGACCTTAATTCGTTGCGTTAGGTGAGTGTTTGAGTCAGGTTGTAGTTAAAACTTACAAGACATCGATCACCAGTAACAGGTTGGACACCCCTGTTCTTAGGGAGGGTTTTACTGCGTGTATTGCCCCGGCTGGTCACTTTTGCCTGATGCCACCGGGGTCGCGTTCCGCCGCTGACGCTTCGGAGGCCCGGCCCGGAGGCTGGACTTTGCAGATATAATTTCTTTCTTTTATTTTTTTTAAATAAACTTCCGGGTTTTTTGGGGGCCTTAACATAACCCCAACCCTCTTGAAAACCTGGCACACAATTTGAATCTTCTGCGGCCCCCCAGTATGCCGAGTCCTCTGAGACCCGGGCGTGGCAGCAGGGGCTTCTAAGAAAACCCCCCTGGAACACCGGTCAGAACTCTTGGAACCCTAGCTTTGTTTTCTTGATGTTATTAATGAAACTCCTGTACACTTATAGATCGCATTTAGCCGAACAACTTTTCGTGACTCTGTCATTAGGCTCTAGCCCAACAGATCGGCTATTCAGGTAGCCCCTGTTTAAAAAAGAAAGCCAGATCACCCTGTGTCTTTTGATACTACTTGCCTCGTGAGGTTGAAAAGCCCCCCCCTTCGCCACGCAAAAATCTGGTCGCCATGGAGCGCAGGCATCTGTCAAACGGGATGAGAATTAACCCGGGATTTTCCTGATGGGGCCGACAAGTGGTTTGCCCCGCGCGCGGCGTTTACCCAAAAATTGCACTTGAAGGATCTCGAGGATTTTGATAAAAGATAAAGTGCCTGGTTAACATCCCATATTTTTGAGAATCGGGGCAAAAATGGGATTCGTTCGTTGTACCTTGCCGCCCCCCATATATGTGACGTATATAGAGCCAAAAAGTTACCCAGCGCCAGCCAACTGGCAGAACCTTGGAAGGGTATTTTCAAAATGAAGGGTTCAGCAATCATTATTTTTACAATTCGCATTGCAGTTCAAACGTTCATCAAAGTATGATCAAAAAACACTGCCCCCTGATGGAACAATTGTTGAACGGTTTGTGGGGATATTGATATCTATATAGTTTGTGCCATGGCAACGTGTCAAACTTAAATATTCGTTCTGGTGCTTTTTTGATGGCTGAATTACATGCTCAGAATTACTAAAACTTCAAAACACATATCAGTATTATGATAGATGAACAATGGCAAAATCTCATAAAAGGGCCATGGAGGGGCAGTCTATAGCCCACCTTTGGTCTACGATAAATGTGGGGGGGATAAGTTTTAGCTACAACCCACACTCAGACAGAAATTGTTCTATGAAGACGGACAACTATTCTATTCAAGGTCATGCACTACGCCAAACATTAAATCCCGCATTTTGGTTGGGTGTCAGTTTTAAATGTGGATTTTTGGGACAAATATTGGGCTGGTGAATTAAATGCATACTCCTCAGAGGAGAACGTTACACTACTATACACCAAACTTTTTCTAACATGATGGCACAACATTTGTCAGCGAACTAAATTGCGAAGTGGATTTTGGTCAACTTGAATGGTTTTGACGCGTGGTTGAGGGTTTTTGAACTAACAGTAAAAAAGGGAGCGAAACCCATATAATTGCGCTGTGTATCTTTTCAAGTTGCAGCCTGCAAAAGAGCTTCAGAACCATTTTTCATACAGATGGAACAGATTTCATTCTGAGGACATACAGTACTGCATAGATTCTCTGCGTTACGCTCAGCGCTTGTACAACACTGTATGGATAACAAGATAAATTAACAACTGTCGCCCATGTGATGCTCACTCTGAAGAGGCTACTCTCTCTGTGTGAAGGAAGGGAGGGTGTGGGGGGTGGTTGAGGGCCTGGCATGACATAGGGAGAGAAGAGATGAGGACGAGAGAGCGAGAGAGAAACCGCTTCTTTAATGACCCGAAAAGAGACAAAAAATCACAGTAATTGTGTCTGTTTTCTTTTTTCATCATTACAGCTTAGAACATCTCTTAGGGCCTTATCCTTTTCTGTCAGTTTTAGTGACAAAAAAAAAACCTAGGACAGCTTGTAGGGCTCTCAGACAAACATGATTTTATATATTGGGTTAAGAATTATGTTAAATTGCAACATAAAAAAGATTTTTAAAAAAAAATCATTACACATGGATGTTATTTATACTTTTTTTATTCTGTAAACTCACTTTGAAACTTAGTTGGTACAGACCTATGACTAGACATCCTGTGACATGCCATTTATCTGCATTTACACAAATGTCATGGGTGTAACCAGTCAAAACAGGGATCAGCTCAGCGGAATTGAAGACTCAGCTGTTAATGCATGCACAACTATTTTACAAATGCTTATAGATCAATAAATCATCTAAAGTAAATGGCTTTTTCACCAAGTTGCAAAATAATTAGGCACAGTAATATTCTGATGAGTATTTTTTTTCCAAGCACAGTGCTTTCAAGCCAATGTCCAACTTCCGCCCGACTCAACCTTGCATGCAGACTATACATTTGTTATTTACTCATTTAGAGTTTGATATAATATTGTCCTTTTTCAAGTCAAGTCACCTTTTACGTTCTGCTTGTAGCGCGTTTAAAACAAAAAAGATCGCGTCAAAGCAACTGAACAACATTAATTGGAAAAACCAGTGTGTCAATAATGTGTGCAAATGCAACAGGCAGTCTCATCTTTGAAGTCAGTGATATCATCATGCAGCTCAGTTCAGTTCTAAATCGTATTCGGTGCAATAATTTCATGCAATCAAGGGGCGTGTTGCAACAAGTATCAACTTGTGTCCCGCCGCACGGCCAGCCGTGTCCCCAACTAAGCAATGCCCGAAGGCGGACAGCGGCAAGGAACCAAAAGTCCATCGTGGATGACAGAATGGAGGAAAACCGTCTGGCGAAGAAACCAGGCGCAGTCAGGGGGCCAGTTCTCCTCTGACCAGACGAAACAACGCAGTTTCAAATTCCAGGCTGCAGCAAGCGTTCAGATTGTGCAGAAGAGTCCATCTGTTTTCCGTGGTCTTGTCCCGGTGGTAGTACTGAGACAAGGTCGTTTACAGAGGGATCTGTCTATGGGGCCTCTAGTTTGTCCTGGTCTCTGCTGTCTGTTCAGGGCTGCATAGAGGTCCTTTCTAGGTGCTGATCCACCATCTGGGGCTTATACGTACTGGATCGGGGTGACTGCAGTGACCCTCTGACTTGGATTTACAGACTGGATCTGGATGGTTATGGTGACTCGGATAAAGAGAGAGAAACACCCCCCCCCCCCCCGACTTAATACTGTAGCGTAGATGCCATTCTTCTAATGGATGTAGCAAGTACATCGGGTATTATGGGACTAGTGTTCCCGGTTTCCGGTTTACCTAATTAATGCAGCCTAAAAAATCTTTAATGATTTGGATATAGAAGCGTCTTAGTGTGCGATGTGTAAACCAGGTTTAAAGAGATGGGTCTTTACTCTAGACTTTAAACTGGCAAGAGTGGTGTCTGCCTCCCGAACAATGTTAGGTTAGGTTTATTCCAGAGTCTTGGGCGCATAAATAGGAGATAAGGATCTGCCGCCCGGCAGTTGACCTTCTTTGATATTCTAGGTGTTATCAAATTTGCCAGAGTTTTGCGAGAACGGAGCGGACGTGGAGGATGCAGATTTCCTTTGCTTTGTCACAAAACCAGACACGCGTGCTCAAGACATGCTGCTCTTCGCTCGGAGCTAGAGAGTGCGCGGACTTAACTAACTGTTTCCTCTCGTATCAAACTGTGTCATGTGCACGCTCACATACTCAGTCTCTATCTCATAGCCGCTAGATTATTCATTCTTTTTGCACTTGATCTGTTCGTTGTATGAGGCCGAACGCATACTATTAACTATTAGGAGTCAAAGTTATAGCAAGCCACCACTGGCAGCAGGAAGTGTATCATTTTCAAAATGCTTTGAATTCAGCATCTTATTTTTAACTCGATTTTGCTTGAAACTTCATCAGAATAATGTCAAAACACGGCCGATATAAATCTGTTGTGGGGATATTGATATCTAATATAGTGTTGCCATGGCAACGTGTCAAACTTGAATAATCTGTTCTGGTGATTTTGAGGCAGATAACGTGGCTCAGAATTACATGAAACTCAAAACCCAATCGTATTAATGATAGGCACAGACCATGGCAAAAGCTCATAAAATGGCGTGGAGGAGGCACTCTATAGTGCCACCTTTTGTCAGAAGTGTGTGTGTGTGTGTTGTGGGGGGGGGGTCGTTTTAGCTACCGACACCAAAACTCGGTACTATATTGTTCTTATCAAGACGGACACAATTTCTATTTCACAGTCATCATCGCTACGACCAACAGAAAGTCGGGCTATTTTTGGTTTAAATGTGGATTTTTGGAAAAAGTATTGCTGTGAATTAATGCATACTCTGCAGAGGAGAATTAGACCATACACACCAAAAACTTTTTCTACATGATGACAAAAATTGAGGAAACTTAAATTGCGAATGGATTTTGGATAGCTTGAACGGTTTTGCCATGGTGATTTTTTAAAATAAAAAGTAAAAAAGGGAAACATTAATTGTCTTTGTATTTTTAAAATTGCAGCTTGCAAACACTTCAAACCTTTTTTCATACAGTAGAACATATCATTCTGATAAATATATGCATAGTTTTTTCAACGATTTTACAACACTGTATTGGATAACAGAAAATTAAAAAACTGTCAGACATCTGATCTCACTCTGGAGGGCCACTCTCATCTGTGTGAGGGTAAGGAAGGTGGGGGGGTTGAGGGCTGGCTGACAGAGAGAGAGAGAGAGAGAGAGAGAGAGAGAGAGAGTTAACATCTCTTTAATCACCAGAAGAAAAAAAAATCAGTAATTGTGTGTTTTTTTTTTTTTTTTCATCATTACAGCTTAAGAATTCTCTTAGGCGTTATCATTTTCTGTCAGTTTTAGGGACATAAAAAAAAAATAATAATAATTTTTACCATTTTACCAATTCCAAATCACATCAATCTTAATAAATACTACATATTTGGTATTTAATCATTTATGAGTGATATATATTTGTCTTTGAGGGCTGGAAGTAAAAAAAAAAAATCCTTATATTCAGGAGTGCTGAATTATTAGGCATGTTTTCTTGCCATGCATTGGTCATAGAGCTCATTGTAGTGGTGCCTCAGGTGTTGAAATAGATTTGTTATACATTACACAGGTTCACAAGGACCTCCATTTGCATTGCGTATAATAGTAGGCTATGTGTATAACGGTGCAGAAGCAGCAGCGAGAGCGCGTTTATTGTAATGCGAAAGCACATTAAAATAATGCAGTAAAATAATGCAGCTTTCAATATTTCTGTTCACACGCAGATTTCCTCTGCTTTGTTACAAAACCAGGCACGCGTGCTCAGATACACGCTCCTCTCGCTCGGAGAGAATGCGCACACATAAAACGTGTCTCCTCTCGCTCAAACTGTGTCCTGTGCACAGTGTGAACGCTCTGATCCATTAACATGGGCTCGGAAAAAAATACGCATTACAGATAGAGCTCGTGAACCTGGAGTTAAATAGTAATATGCCCAGTCTGTTGTGTTCTCGCGCTCCATTTAGGTGTGCTTCATTCTGACTGGTTCAGATAGCAACACCAAATATGCAGTGTGTAATACCAATCATGGCCACCACCAGATGGAGCTATAGGATTACTTTTAAATAATTGTTGCAGAAACGTGTAAAGAGCATTTAAATCATTTATAAAAAATCTTTCAAAGAAAAATATGTATTTTAAAAAGCTAATGAATTTTACTGGTAATATAGTTTTATATAATCATTTCAGAAATGTTTATAGATCATTAAAAGGGTTTTTAAAAGTGGTTATAGATCATGAAAAGTGTTGGCAACGATTTATGATAAGCTCTTCTTGGTTTACATTAGTTAATGCATTAACTAACATGAACTAACAATGAACCTATGAATCTATTTTTCAGATCATTTATTAATCTTTTTTTTATGTTAGTTAATCCTATCATTAAAAATATTAATGTTCATGTTATTTCACAGTACATAAACTATCTTAAAATAAAACTGTAAATAAAAAAATTTATTAGTAAATAATGTATTAAAATATTTTTAACTAAGCTTTAATTAACATTTATATATATATATATATGTTAAATTATATAGTCTTTAACATTAGTACAAGCTAAGTATGAACAACATATTTTTACTGCATTTGTTTGTATAAGTAAAAAAATTAATATGTTAATTCATGGTACAGTAACTGATGTACATTAACTATAAATTTTAATTAATAATATAGTAATCCATTTTGAACATAATATTAACTAAGATTCAAAAATGCTATATAAATAATGTACACGCTAACTTATAGAATGTTAAAAACTAAATCCTTATTGAAAAGTGTTATTTTATATATATATATAGGTTTTTATTAAATTTTTTATCAAGCTTCATCTTTTGCATGTTGAAAAAAATATTTCTGTGTTCTGTATCCCACCGTGTTGTGTTTAACTTTTCTGTTTGGAAGATGAATGATCCTTTAAATCTCCTTTGTGAATGCTTTAAAAGGTATAAATAGTCCTCACTTTAGAGGAGCTCACAAAAATAAATTAACAACAACTACAAAACTTAAAATAAAAAACTTAATTTATAATAAACAAAAACAAAAATATATCATTAATTTATTTAAAAACAAGCAATTTAAAAAAAAAAAAAAAAAAAAAAATCATTTTAATATATATATATATATATATATTATATATTGCATATGTATTATTATATATATATATATATATATATATATATATATACATACATAGTACAGACCAAAAGTTTGGAAACATTACTATTTTTAATGTTTTTTGAAAGAAGTTTCTTCTGCTCATCAAGCCTGCATTTATTTGATCAAAAATACAGAAAAAACAGTAAAATTGTGAAATATTATTACAATTTAAAAATAAGTTTTCTATTTGAATATACTTTAAAAAAAAATAATTTATTCCTGTGATGAAAAGCTGAATTTTCAGCATCATTACTCCAGCCTTCAGTGTCACATGTAACATCCAGTCTATCACATGATCATTTAGAAATCATTCTAATATTCTGATTTATTATGAGTGTTGGAAACAGTTCTGCTGTCTAATATATTTGATGAATAAAAGGTTAAAAAGAACTGCATTTATTAAAAAAAAAAAAATTCTAATAATATATATTCTAATAAAATATTTTCTTTACTATCACTTTTTATCAATTTAACACATCCTTGCTGAATAAAAGAATTGATTTTATTTAAAAAAAAGAAAGGAAAAAAAAATTACTTACAAACCAAATTACTGACCAGTAGTGTATAATGTTATTACAAAATATTCATACTTTAAAAACATAGCTTCTTTTTTTTTTTTTTTTTACTTTTTATTCATCAAAGTATTCTAAAAAAGTATCACATGTACTGAAAAAATATTAAGCAGCAGAACTGTTTCCAACTTTGATAATGAATCATCATATTAGAATGATTTCTAAAGGATCATGTGATAATGATCCTAAAAAGTCAGCTTTGCAACACAGAAATAATGATTAATTTAAAGTATAAATAAATTTAAAAACAATTATTTTAAATTGTAATAATATATCACAATATTAATTTTTTTTCTGTATTTTTGATCAAATAAATGCAGGCTTGATGAGCAGAAGAAACTTCTTTCAAAAACATTAAAAATAGTAATGTTTTCAAACGTTTGGTCTGTACTGTATATCATGGAGATTTAATAATTTTTGACTTTTCAGTCTGAGTTAGAACTCTTTTTTTTTTTTTTTGCTCATTTCATCTGTAAAAGAAAACATGCCTAATAATTCTGCACACTTGAATATAAGGAGTTGTTCTCTTCCAGCCTTCATGGACAATTATATATCACTCATAAAATAAATATCACAGATTAAATAAAAAAAAATAATGGTAGTTATTAAGAATGATATGGTTTGGAATTGATGAAATGTGCTTGGAAAAAAAACACATTAAAGCAATGTTTTAATGTTTAAGTTTGAAATATTAACAGACATTAATGAAGCTATGTAATTTTTGTTTATGTTAACATAGTTAATGTTAATATATGAAACCTTTTTGTAAAGTGTTACTAAAGTTATATATATATTGTTCTGCATATGTGATTTCAAAGTCTTTGATGGTTCGGATTAACCCTTTAAATTGCCGTGTCCCTTAAAACCTGACTTCCAGAGGGTCCACTGTAAATGCATGTGCCTGCTGGGCACAGTTTTCCTGATGCCACCGGGGTGGCATTTGCACTGATGGCTTGAGCCCGCCATCGCTTCTTGCAGCTATATTTAGGGCCCGAGCACTGCAGTGCGAGGACCCTCTTGGAATTGCTCCGTTTATTCTTCTTCTTCTTCTTCTCCGCAATGAGTCGCATTTTTGAGGGCCTACGCAAACATGCTACAAAACTCACGAAACTTTGCACACGCATCAGAACTGGCGAAAATTTACATCTGATATAGGTTTCAGAAGTGGGTGTGGCAAAATGGCTCGATAGCGCCACCTATTAAATTTCAACGGAGTGTGCCTCGAGCTACGTTTCATGTACATGCATGAAAATCGGTACATATGTGTAACACACCATTACCTACAAAAAAGTCTCTGGGGACAAAATCCAAGTAAGTTATTTTGAATTTCCTTTAGGATTGTGCAGTTTTTGCAATTTCCATGACTCGTACTTTGACGAACTCCTCCTACAGTTTTAATCGGATTGTCTTCAAATTTGGTGATGTTAAATTGTGAAGGTTTTGAGTTTTCGTCAAGGGGTGTGTCCCTGGCGGCCTGACAAAGTTTGATGTTTCGCCGTGAAACAGGAAGTTGCTGTAACTCAGGCAAGCAATGTCCGATCATATTAAAAAGTGTCAACAAGTGTTAAATAGGCTGGAAACATGCTAGAAACATACTAAAACATGCTAGCAACACTTAGCTAAGTGCTAAAGCATGCTACTAATGCAGTGAAAAAAGGAAGTTGCTGTAACTCAGGCCAGCAATGTCCGATCTGCCCCAAACTTCAAAAGTTTGACAAGAGTCCTGTCCTGAACACATCAACATGCCCGTATTTGGTTATAGTCATGGCGCCACCTATTGGCAACAGGAAGTGTCTTGTTTAACACGGTTATGGACTCCTTGCAAAATAATAAAAAGCGTCAACGTGTTAAATAGGCTGGCAAAATTCTAGAAGCATGCTAAAACATGCTAGCAACACTTAGCTCAGTGGTAAAGCATGCTATTAATGCAGTGAAATAGAACATTACTGTAACTGAAGCATACAATGTCCAATCTGCCTCAAACTTCACAAGTTTGATTAGATTCCTGGCCTGAAGACATCTACATGTTCATATTTGGTTATAGCTATAGCGCCACCTACTGGCAACAGGAAGTGACATGTTTTTCACTTATATGCACTATTAGCAAACAAAAAAATATGCCATTGTGTGCTAAACATGCTAGAAATATTCCCGAACATGCTAACAACATTAACTAAGTGCTAAAGCATGCTATTAATACTATGAAACAGGAAGTTGTTGTAACTCAGGTGTAGCGTATGAGGCCTGAACCAGACAAATTAAAGATTCGATCGTGAGCATGGTTGAAACAAGAGAAGCCGAATTCCTTGGAAAGGCAACAGGATGCTGTAAATCAACTCCTAGCACCACAGTCTGAAGCTAGATAACCAACCAGCTCTTTCACAGAACAGCTTTCAACATTAACACCATTAGAACAATTATTGACATTTTCAATTCGAAGAAGAGATTGTCTAATTTGGGGCAAGTAATCGAAGAGATGGACAGTCTGACCCTCACATGTAAAGCCATGAGAGTAAACAAGATCGTTGGATTGACTTCCCCCCCACTTAGCAGAACCAGACTGAAATTCCTAAGGAGACCTGTTAACCCCTCTGGTCTTCACAGGACATATCCTTACTCACCCAGAATGGCACAGAGAATGCCTTCAAATGCATATATGCACCAAAATGAACTCAAAAAAGACTTCTAAATGGATATCAGTCCATTGCTTAACTCCATTTTATACCTGTAACCCACACATTTGACTTTAATGTTTCTAATCACTTATTGTGTATGTCTTTTTAAATAACTCTTAAATAGCTTAAGGGATCATATTCATGTTTAGTATGTGTGTGTTCGAATCTTCTTGCTTGAAACGTTTCTGACCATCAGTTATTTGTCAAATGTATCATATTCTTGTTATAGGAATCATGTCCAAATTATACCCTGCAAGAGCGGGAAAATTCGGACCATGTGCTTGATAAGATAACATATGATTTTATGAATGGGTGGGACAAACAATGCAACACCCCGAGAAAAGACTATCTAATTGGTCAAGACAACATTTGAGGTGTGGCCAAAATGCCAGTTTAAATACTCAGGACACCATCAAATTTTGCTTTTAGCTTTGCTTGTAGTTTAAGCTTTTAGTCATGCTTTTAGCTTTTAGCTTTCGTTTAGCTTTTGCTATCAGTCATGCCAGCTTTTAGCCTGCTTTTTAGCTGCTGCTTTTAGTCATGCTTTGTCATCACTTTTAGCATTCTTCGAGCGCCGTTCCAGCGTGCTTCGGCCTGCACGCCTGCTGCTACTTAGCCACGATGAGAAGAAACACCACCTAGTCTCGTCAAACTTTACTTCTATTCTTTTACTTTAGTTTATTTTCTTTTCCGTTTGAGAGTTTCGTGTTCTGAGTTAAGTTTTGTAACGCCGTGTCTCCGAGTCTGACCTCGCGTGCCCGTCTGAAACTTCAACCAGCCCACAACTCCACATCTTCAGCCAACGCCCAACCACGGGCTTCCCAAGATGTCACTTCAACGACTACTGAACTTCCAGCCAATCAGCAACCTCGGGAAACCCCCTTTTCAGCGACAACAAAGGGAACCCCGTTACACAGGCAACACAAGTAACGTACCTCCAGACTCACATCTGTACTGGTGTTATCTAATATAATTTTAACCTAATTGATGAACTCAATGCGAGGGTTAATTAAGTGATTGATGGTTGTTCATGTCTATGCAATTTCACGTATTGCTGTAAACTTGGGATTCCACATTTTCATTCTTTTAAACTCATCCTTTCCTAACTTTCTATCCTCCTGCAACTTGTGTGAATGTGAGTACGTGTGCTTATGTGTTAGATTAGTTTATGTCTTAGATTTATCTAATAAAGCCTTATTCATATTGAAAAGAGAAGTATCTTGTGTTTTGTGCTTACAAGTTAATGTCTTAAACTGCCGATCTTGTTACTGTGCTAATTAATAGTGTTTTCACTATACTTTGGATATTAATATCCAGCGCAGATTTGATGTTAAACGGCTCGTTCAGTGAATCGCTGGCCGTTTCAGTGATCAGCCATGAAACAGTGATTCTGTTCAAATTCCCTTTAAAATCTTAAATGATTCCCTTTGAGCTAAATTGACCTGTTTCCCTTACAGTAATATTGGTGGAGCGAATGCGGGCAGTTTAATCTAAATTGTGAGCATAAACCAAGTTATTTAATCTTTTCTTTTGCTGCGGATGAAAGATCAGAAGCTGAGTCGAGACGTGTGTGTGTGTGTGACCCGTGACGTAAGCAGCGTGCGACCGCTTGAATAGAATGAAGCAGAGAAGCTGTAACTCAAGTCTGCCTCTTCATTGTTAAACGGCAGTGAGTGAACTTAAAGTTAACATCTGAGATCGTACAATAAGGTAGAAATTGAGCGTGTTCCTCATTTTTGTAATGCCTTGTTTATAGCTAAATTGATTTCACTGCGTGTTCCAGTGCCTCTCAAAAGCTATACTCCCGGCAGGGAATCTCAGTCACCGTTCGCTGAACAGAGCTAAACTGCTGTAACGTTAATTCAAAGGGAAATAAATCGGTGAATAAAGAATAGTGTTGAGCGTGTTCCTCAATCTATTTATCAAAGCCTCGTTATTCATAGCTTGATTGCCAGTGCGTGTTCCACTGCCGAATCAAAGGCTATTCGACTCCCTGGGTTAATATTAGAGAATATTGTTTCCCTGTTCACAAAGTGAATGCAATCTCGCTTAACACTGCGTGTGTACAATAATAATAATAATAGTATTTTAAAAAAATCATCAACAAAAAAATAATAATTTACCAACAACAAAGAAAAAAACCTGTTTTTTTTACTTTTCCAAAAAAAACTGCACGAAGATTTCAGATCTGCCGAGATCGCCCTCACTTTTCCCTTAACTACAGCACGAAGCTGCTATTTAAATTAAGTTAAAGTTAACTCTATACGAACTGAGAGTTTAAGTGCCACATCGCAAAACCAACTAAACGCGGTGTTGTTATTTGTACAGTGTTGAAATGCGCCGACATTTCATGTAACATGCTTAACTGTACTTGTAATGCAATGATTCATGTGCTAGTCCACTAGAGTTTGTTTTGGTTGCCACAGTTACGACCGTGACACGGAAGTCTTAACCTACTTCCGGAGCAACTTTGAACTGCGCACGCGCAGCGTATCGACGCTAGTGTAAACAAACTCCACGGTGTTGCTAAGCTAACGAAACAGTTGTATTTACATTGAAGTCTATGCTAAAGCCACTAGCCTCAAAGGTTAGCCGTTAGCATTAACATCCAGTGGTTGAATAGTGTCTGTGTGGGCAACGCTAAAGTGATTTAACCCTTTAAACATCTCAATTAACACTTGTTGGTCTCTTTCTCTCTCTTATTTCTCTCTTTTATTACGATACCATTTATTGGCATTTTACTAGAAAGGGAAATACTGACTCACAGTTATTAATTGTCAAATTCAAATTTAATTGCAACATTAAATTTATTTGGAATCATTCAAATTTCCCTCTCAGATCATTTCATATGATCATTACTTCTAGTATTCTTTTTGGGCCTAATTATTTTAGGTACGAATAAGACTTGAACTTTGAAAGTTTAAACTTATTCTTCCTAATTTATTTATTACCCATCTGAATATATTCTATTCAGACCTGTACTTATTTTAATTTTTATTTACCCCTCTTTCTTCCTGTTTTTGGTTATACACTTAGCCACTATTGTTTTATTTATAGATTTCCTCTATTTAATTTATGCTTATTTTGCCCATTTATTACTTTTTAATTTTACTTTTCTTACCATTTCTTTCCTCTGTGTATCCTAGCTTGGGAACGACACACCTGAGCCCTAAAAGGAGACATTGTTATCCCTCACTACGAGTTCAAATAAATTAGAAAGACAACTCTCTTTCACTTAAAGTTTGTTTTGTTTGATTAGTTGTGCAGCAACTAAAGCAACACTGTACTCGTAGTTGAGATAACCTCTACTGAGACTTACCATCTCCGTCCCCTCTCTCCTTTCCTCTTCACTTTTAACATTTGTAGGGACATGTAAGAACCATCAATCAATTCTAAGTGAATGAAATACACAATCTTGTCAAAGAAGACGAATCATCCTTATGCATTTGATTGTAATCGACCCCTCCTTTGTTCTTCCTAACCTCCCTACATTTGGAAACGCAATCCAAGTTTTAGCATCTCATCCAACATTGAGATCAATTTAATAGAGATAAGTGTTGAACAACTGTCGCCTTCGCAGCCTCCCTGGTGAGCGGTCCAACTGTAAGGTGTACGGTGTCAATCCTGTCAGACTAAGGAAAGAGATATCAGCATTATTATTGTATTCTTTTGTCCAAAACAAGATATTTAATAATATTGTTTACCTTCTTGATAACATTTGATTGGAAAAAAATTGTTTTCCTCATTTGAAAAACATAAATTGTTGCTTGTCATTGAATTTGTTTTTCACCTCACCTCTTTCTCTCTTTTCCTCTTCCTCATTAGAGTGACAAAGTCTTCGCATCTCTAGTCTACTTAGACACCCTGAGACCAGCACAGTCATCACCACACTTCACTAGTGGTTCACAATCACTGACACAACACACTTAGTTGTCCCACCACACATAGGCTTTTACTCCACACAGATCTGTGTCAGTCTCTCTTCTCCCCAGCGTGCAAACGTGCCGCAGACTGCAGACCCCATTGCCCATGGGGAAGAAGTGAACACTTGGCTGAGAGGCATGACAGACAGCCTCACCCCCAAGACATCTGAACTTTTATTATTTTTAATAATAATCCTAATCCTGAGAAGATTCCTGACACAAGATTCAAGCCAGAACAACAACCACGAGGAGCTAGTCAAGATCACCAGCTCCCTAAGCTATGCCTTCACAACCCAGCTGAAACTGAGCGACAAGCACATCACCCACCTTCAAGAGGAGCTGACACGTGCTCAACGTCGCATAGACAAGCTGGAAGTGAAAGTTCAAGATCAACTCAAAGCACCCAACGAGAGGGAGCAGGAAACAACAGAACAAGTTAAGAAGCTCCAAGCAGCCCTGGCAGCAGCTCAGCTCGACCAGCAACATGCAACAGCTGCCCAGAGAGACCTTGTAAACAGACTCCAGTATGCTGAACAGCTACTAGAGAAAGCCAAGAATTACATCAGAGACAAGAATTCTGAAATCAGTGCTTTGAAAGACCGCCTTGAAAGGTACAGAACTGAAACGGACAATCTGACCCAACAACTAGATGATACCAACGATGAGCTCTACATGGTCAGAAAAGAACTCCAATATGCTTACAAGCAGAAACAAGAGCCAAGAAAAGAGAAAACATCTCTTAGCCTCACCACTGCTGAGCAGAGCAGAGTCCCACGTCCAAGAACTGGCATATGACGAAAGGAGCGAAGGGCCACAACCCAAAACCTCACCTGCCTTCACCACACAACCCTTTCCTGCCAACGAAAGAAAACCTCCCGTCCAAGACCTTAGAGCCGCACACGGGATGACCATCAAAGACCTCAACAAGCTGTCTGAAAACATCAGCAGGTTCAACCCGAACTCCACAGAGGGCCAAGACATACAGGCATACCTGCAAGATATCGAATTTCATCTGGAAATGAGACCTCATGTGACTGACAGAGACAGGTTATACATCCTTAGAGCCACGTCCAGTCCAGAGGTACGAAACTTCCTAGATCGACAGCCTAGTCAAACAAAGTCAAACTACCAGAGACTTCGTGAGGTCCTGATTAACCCTCTGGAGTCGATTAACGCGTATACGCGTTTTGGGGTATTTTCTCCTGATAACCCCGAAAAGAACTTAAATTACACTTTCAGTTTTGATCGTACAGATAAGAGCAATACATCAATCAAATCTGTAAAGGGTCTACTTTTTTTTGTATACAGACATAATAACAACAAAACTTTGTGCACTTATAAAATAAAGATAACAAACAAGGAGTGCTGTCTGCAGCCTTTGCCTGCGCTGATCTTCAGTTACAAATGCGTCATTAAAATGAACTGTAACTCAGTGAATACTCAACGAAGAGACATGAGAGAGATATCTATATAAAGCCTGACATGTCTACTTTTAAACTAAAAAAGCGCTGCTGAAAACAAATATTCTGTGATAAAGTAATCCATATGAAAACCAACGCGATGTCCGTTTTTCACGTCTCCCTTCATTATCTTCTAATGCGACCACGCCCCCCCGCGCCGACGAGCGCGCGCTTTTGAGATTCAAATGTTTCACTGAAGCGCGCGGCTTTTGAATACGCCCACACAACAGAAGACAATGCAGCGAGATTGTTCTTCAAGTTTTTTTTATTTTACTGTTTGCTTCGCGATGAGAGGAATAAGACATAATTCACCCCAAAAAGATGTGATGTGGTTGAGGATTTGAGTTTTGGATTTCCTCAGAAAAAAGAATGAAGCACTTTATTCAGCAGAGATCATAAACATGAGTAAGTCTCTTTTTATTTATTTATATACTTGTACTAGTTTTCACATAAACGTGTAAACATTTTACTAGTTAGACTTTTTCCAAAGACTTTTTCCAAACTATAATTCCTGACTAAATGTATAATCAAGTGAAATATTATGAAGTTTCAATAACAATATACACTACTATACCATTCAAAAGCTTGATGTAAATAATATAAATGTAACAATAAATGTAACTGTAACAAATGTAACAATCATTGCTGTTCTTTCAATTTATCCCCCCTAAAAAACCTTAAAAAAAATATTCTCAGCTCTTTTCAACATTATTATTAATAATAATAATAATAATAATAATAATAATAATAATAATAATAATAATAATAATAATGATAATAATAACAATAAATGTTTTTTTAGTAGAAAATAAGATTGTTAAAAGGATTTCTGAAGGATTGTGTGACTGGAGTAATGATGCAAAAAATTCAGTTTGAAAGTCAGCTTTGATTGTTCCTAATAAACTGTTTAACTGCACTCACAAGTGAATATTAAATTATGTTGTGGGATAATTAAATATATTCTAAATAAACAACAAACATAAAATTATATACATTTATTTTGTCCTCACATTTTTTCTTGTAACTCATCCCCTCTCAGTGACACAGCTGACTGAATGGCTCATTATGCAGCTCATTATGCAGGCCTTTGTCTTCTCAGGTGTGAATTCATGATAGTTGACGCCTACTCGCATATGACTTTTACCAACAAAAAGTGTCTTAGAAAATTTAAATCAATATATTGTTTTCTGTAAGTGAGTAAACAAGATGATTTTCACATCATTTAGAAAAAAAAAAATTCTAGGCTATAAGCTCCAGTTCTCAAAATTCCTGGGAACCAATTTTCTGTATGTGTTTTATTGCCTTTTTCAAGTGATTTAACATTTTTTGTTTTTCACTAACCACGCATAACATTTTTTTTCTCAAAAACACAATCATGTACATACATGCTGCTCACATATTATTATAGCCTAGTTTGTACTGATTACAGTGAGATTAGACTTTAGCCATTTAGATATTTTATAAGAAACTGAAAAAAGCACAAATGTCAGGGCATGACAAAACTTCTCCAGGCCCCAAAAATACCCTTAGACTCCAGAGGGTTAAATATTTTACATACCCAGAGTCTGAACATGGACTGTTGACTGCCTTGGAAACCAAACAAGGTCGACAAGAGACTCCACAAGCTTACTCCAACCGACTCCGACAAGCCTACTTTGGTGCACACAACAAGCCTGACCTTGAAGAGGATGTGAACTTCAAAAGCCTCTTCATAAAGAATCTGCACCCTGGAGTTAGCCACCATCTAGGCGTCATGGCCTGTCCGCGCTCCATGACCATCCAACAGTTGCGTGACCTAACACAGAAGGCCTATAACAAGCAAAAGATGGCCTCAAAGAAAGGTAACAAAAGAACCACACTCTTGAACTCTGTCAACAAAGACTCAAGCCTTGCACTGGACGACACCCAGTGGCATCACAACACCAGAGTCTTCCATCAAAAGCACAGAGAATGTGACACCCATGTCCACAACCGCTTTCAGCCCAACCGCTGGAAAAATCCATGGGACCAGCCACGCTTCTCTAGAAACCAAAAGGATAGGAACAACTGGAAACCTAACCAGACATCCAAAGGTAATCACCTGTTCAACAACCACCCGGAACGAACAAGTCTTCACGGCCAACCGTTGATGAAAAATCTGAGGTACTAAAGAACATCACCTCAGTCACCCAACGCTCACTAACAAACTGTCAAATGAACTCCAACTCCAAGAACCACATTCCTGTCTGTGCAACAGCGACCACCAGAGCACAGAAGGTCAGAAAGTCTGCCACAGCCAGAAGGCATCACAACAAGAGTGCAACATAGGAGACAAAGTTTTGCAACCCAACTTCACACAGCCATGCCAAACTACCTCCAACTGTCTGCTAAAGAACTTCCTGCCTTGCTGGACTGACCCCCATTAGACCATGGACACGCCCTCATCCAAGCCAAGGATGCAGAGAGCCAGTCTTCAGTGACATACAAGCAAAGGGGGGAGACAACAAAGACTGAAACAGATCTGACCACACATACACTACACCTTTAACACACACATCATTACCTACACTCAGAGGTAACCACATCTACTGATAACACATTCAACAAATATATTCTTCCCACAGGTAGAATATCCAAATTTTAGTGTAACAAAGTTACATATACCCTCCATGAAGAAACATGCAGCCATCCTCACAATAGGTTATAACATCTGACACTAAGTTAAGGTACATGACACACTAGCTGCACATGACATCCTAGCTCAACAGCAGTTGTAAACCATGCTAGGAAAACCCACAGCAGCTTTGTTTTGTTTTGTTCTTCTCTTACCTATCCTTCTCCTTCCCCTCTTTCCTGAGTAGGTGAAACACCTAGACACCCTGCAAAGGTCGAAGGTCTGATATTAAGATTGACTCGCCACACCTAATATCCGCCAGCCACTCTAAACTGAATGGAAGCCAGAGAGCTCCATGTACGATAGGTCAACTCATTTCATTGCAAATGATGTTACTAGACAATTAACGGTAAACGTTTAAATTAAGACAACCTAGAAGAACCAAACAAAGTTATCCACAAATTTGATTGGCGAATCAAAATACAACAACGATTTCCAAAATGATCTAAACTATCCTCAATGTACTAAACTACATTGACTAATTGAACTTAACCACGTGTACCTAAATAACCTGATGCCTGCACCAGTACATTAACTGTCATGGAGGTGTTGTCTTGTTGTTTGCTGTGTTTGTCTGCTTCTTCTGCCTTTGTTTCTCCAGCGATCGACGATGTCTTCAGCTAAACACCTCGCCGATCGAAGGGGGGATATGTAGCATATGAGGCCTGAACCAGACAAATTAAAGATTCGATCGTGAGCATGGTTGAAACAAGAGAAGCCGAATTCCTCGGAAAGGCAACAGGATGCTGTAAATCAACTCCTAGCACCACAGTCTGAAGCTAGATAACCAACCAGCTCTTTCACAGAACAGCTTTCAACATTAACACCATTAGAACAATTATTGACCATTTCAATTCGAAGAAGAGATTGTCTAATTTGGGGCAAGTAATCGAAGAGATGGACAGTCTGACCCTCACATGTAAAGCCATGAGAGTAAACAAGATCTTGGATTGACTTCCCCCCACCTAGCAGAACCAGACTGAAATTCCTAAGGAGACCTGTTAACCCCTCTGGTCTTCACAGGACATATCCTTACTCACCAGAATGGCACAGAGAATGCCTTCCAATGCATATATGCACCAAAATGAACTCAAAAAAAGACTTCTAAATGGATATCAGTCCATTGCTTAACTCCATTTTATACCTGTAACCCACACATTTGACTTTAATGTTTCTAATCACTTATTGTGTATGTCTTTTTAAATAACTCTTGAATAGCTTAAGGGATCATATTCATGTTTAGTATGTGTGTGCTCGAATCTTCTTGCGTGAAACGTTTCTGACCATCAGTTATTTGTCAAATGTATCATATTCTTGTTATAGGAATCATGTCCAAATTATACCCTGCAAGAGCGGGAAAATTAGGACCACGTGCTTGATAAGATAACATATGATTTATGAATGGGTGGGACAAACAATGCAACACCCCGAGAAAAGACTATCTAATTGGTCAAGACAACATTTGAGGTGTGGCCAAAATGCCAGTTTAAATACTCAGGACACCATCAAATTTTGCTTTTAGCTTTTAGCTTTTAGCTTTGCTTGTAGTTTAAGCTTTTAGTCATGCTTTTAGCTTTTGTTTAGCTTTTGCTATCAGTCATGCCAGCTTTTAGCCTGCTTTTTAGCTGCTGCTTTTAGTCATGCTTTGTCATCACTTTTAGCATTCTTCGAGCGCCGTTCCAGCATGCTTCGGCCTTGCACGCCCGCTGCTACTTAGCCACGATGAGAAGAAACACCACCTAGTCTCGTCAAACTTTACTTCTATTCTTTTACTTTAGTTTATTTTCTTTTCCGTTTGAGAGTTTTGTGTTCTGAGTTGATTTTTGTAACGCAGTGTCTCCGAGTCTGACCTCGCGTGCCCGTCTGAAACTTCAACCAGCCCACAACTCCGCATCTTCAGCCAACGCCCAACCACGAGCTTCCCAAGACGTCACTTCAACGACTACTGAACTTCCAGCCAATCAGCAACCTCGGGAAACCCCCTTTTCAGCAACAACAAAGGGAACCCCGTTACACCGGCATCACAAGTAACGTACCTCCAGACTCACATCTGTACTGGTGTTATCTAATATAATTTTAACCTAATTGATGAACTCAATGCGAGGGTTAATTAAGTGATTGATGGTTGTTCATGTCTATGCAATTTCACGTATTGCTGTAAACTTGGGATTCCACATTTTCATTCTTTTAAACTCTTCCTAACTGTCTATCCTCCTGCAACTTGTGTGAATGTGAGTACGTGTGCTTGTGTGTTAGATTAGTTTATGTCTTAGATTTATCTAATAAAGCCTTATTCATATTGAAAAGAGAAGTATCTTGTGTTTTGTGCTTACAAGTTAATGTCTTAAACTGCCGATCTTGTTACTGTGCTAATTAATAGTGTTTTCACTATACTTTGGATATTAATATCCAGCGCAGATTTGATGTTAAACTGCTCGTTCAGTGAATCGCTGGCCATTTCAGTGATCAGCCCTGAAACAGTGATTCTGTTCAAATTCCCTTTAAAATCTTAAATGATTCCCTTTGAGCTAAATTGACCTGTTTCCCTTACACAGGCAAGCAATGTCCGATCTGCCCCAAACTTCATACGTTTGATAGGTGTTATGCCCTGAACAAACAACCATTCCCAAATTCAGTTATAGACATAGCGCCACCTGCTTGTAACAGGAAGTGACATGGTTAACACTGTAATTGACTCCTAGGAACATATTAAAAAGTGTCAACAAGTGCTAAATAGGCTGGCAACATGCTAGAAACATACTTATACATGCTAGTAGCACTTAGCTAAGTGCTAAAGCATGCTACTAATGCCGTAAAAAAGGAAATTGCTGTAACTCAGGCAAGCAATGATCAATCTGCCCCAAACTTCAAACGAAGGCCCTGCGAAGACGTGAAGGCGTTCTGGAAGGCCTGTGGAGACGTGAAGGCGTTCTGGAAGGCCTGTGGAGACGTGAAGGTGCTCTGGACGGCCTGTGGAGATGTGAAGGTGCTCTGGACGGCCTGTGGAGACGTGAGGCGTCTCGGCTTCGGGCACCGCCTCGGGAACGACCTCAGGCACCGCCTTGGGAACGGCCTCGGGCTCGGGCACCGCCTCGGGAACGGCCTCGGGAACGGGCACCGCCTCGCGAACGGCCTCGGCCTCGGGCACCGCCTCGCAAACGGCCACTGCCTCGGGAACGGCCTCGGTTACCTCGGGCACGGCCTCGGTTACCGCCTCGGGAACGGCCTCGGCATCGGGCACCGCCTCGGCCTCGTTATCGGGCACCGCCTCGGCCTCCGGAACGGCATCGGGCACCGCCTCGGGGACGGCAGCGGCCTGCTCGGGAACGTCCTCCTGGACGGCAGCGGCCTGCTCGGGAACGTCCTCCTGGACGGCAGCGGCCTGCTCGGGAACGTCCTCCTGGACGGCAGCGGCCTGCTCGGCAACCTCCTCTGGGCTTTGAGGAACGGTAGACGCCTGTCTCCTCCTCCTTCACCCTCTATGATGGCGAGTCGGTGGCACCTTGACGGAAGACTCAGGCGTTGAGTCAGCCATCTTGTCTGGCAACACAGGTGTAGATTCGGCCATCTTGTGCAGTGGTGCTGGGCTGGCGGCCATCTTGTGCTGTGGTGCTGGGCTGGCGGCCATCTTGTGCTGTGGCGCTGGGCTGGTGGCCGCTTGTGCTGTGGCGCTGGGCTGGCGGCAGTCTTGTGCTGTGGCGCTGGGCTGGCGGCAGTCTTGTCTGGAGACTCAGGTGTGGTTGATGTATCCCACTGAGCACGATGGCGCAGGTAATGGGTAAACCCCCAAAAGTCCAGGATCTCCAACCCTTTCATCTCCCATTGAGGCAAAGGGTCATCCAGGCAATTGTTAAAATAGTCTTTCAGTGTTGCATCATTATAACCCAACCCGACTGCCATGGTCCAAAACAATTGCGCCAGGCCACCCACCTCACTCCCCCTTTGACGAAGGGTGGTTAAGTTCCGGAGTCTCCCCCTCCGTTCCTCCATGGTGGCTGGGGAACAGATTCGAACTCCCACACCGCTGGATCTAGGCATAACGGAGTCCTTCTGTCACGACACGCACACAAATAGGTAGATCCAATTGCAGTGTTTTATTGGGACAAACCAAATATCATAATCCAGCCAGGCAAGGGTCAAAATCCAGGTAAGCAGTCCAAAACAAGAAACATAAACTAGGGCACGGAAACACAAAATAGCAGGGTGACATTCAACAAGGACTCCGTAACAAAGACAGAACAACCAGGGTATTTATACACAGGTGCAACCAATGTAAGTGGGGACAGCTGAATACAATGAACAGTGATGAATACAGATAAGGCTTGTGGGAAATGTAGTTCTGAAGTGGGGTGACGATAAGGGGAAGTGAGACCTCTAGTGGACACCCAGGGATACACAAACCAGACACTGTGACACCACCTGCTTGCAACAGGAAATATCTTGTTTCACACTAACTTAAACATACAATGTCTGATCTTCTCTAAACTTCACATGTTTGATGAGAGTCCTGGCCTTAACAGATCTTAAGGCCAATATTTCAGTTATAATCATACCGCCACCTGCTGGCACCAGGAAATGACTTGTTTTAAACTAACTTAAACATGCAATGTATGATCTGCCCCAAACTTCATGTTTGATAAGAGTCCTGGCCTGAACTCATCTTAAGGCCTATATTGATTTATAAATAAAGAAGTGTGAAGTCTGCACACTGAAAATTACTGCTCCAAAAGAATTTATTCAAGCAACGTTTCGACCCTCAGGTCTTCATCAGGCACAACATCAATGTAAAGTGAAGTCAACTTTTAATAGACACAGGTGATCACCTTAATTAGGCACACCCAAGAAATCATGTGACAAATACAAGTCATGAGACACATACAAGTCATGTATATTATATGACAAATACAACTCATGTAACAAATACAAGCTACAATTTTTTTTGAATCACTATAAAAATGGCTTAATATCAAAATCTTCATTCAACCCTAAAGGTGACAAAGTATTTAAGGTATAAATCCAAAAACATTCCCTCTGTAATAATTTCTTCTCATAATCTCCTCCTCTTGAGGGTTTTGTTACCTTTTCTATACCTATATACAGCAAAACGCTGACGTTATGGCCTACTTGTCTAAAATGAGACGCTATAGGACTGCACATATCTCCAGTTCGAATGTTACTGCGATGTTTACTAATACGATTGCGTAATTGTCTGAATGTTTTACCCACGTATGCAAGACCACAAGGACAACGAATTAGATAAATCACAGAGTGGAAGCGCAGGTAATGGTACCCCGTATCGGAATATCACGACCAGTGCATGGATGACTAAACGATTGTGTGTAAAAGCACACTGGGCGCACTTACCATACCTATAATTACCTGGAGGAAGAGTTGGAATACCTTGTTTAATACGTGAAGGATATTCAGATTTAACAAGCAAGTCACAAAGATTGTTTTGACAAAGACTAATTTCGGACCATTTTTGAAGACACTTGATAATTTAGGATCACTTGAAATAATATGCCAATATTTGTTTAGGACTCTACGAAACTCCACACCCAATGCTGAGTACTTTGTCGTGCAAATGGGAGCATTATGAGCTTGCATTTTATTATTTTGTTTTGTTCGCAAACACTGCATTTGAGATGTCTTTTTGAATTTCTTTTTGGCATTTTCGATCCATTCTATACGGTAACCATGATTCAAGAATCTAATAGCAAAACCATCGGCTTGATGACTGTAAGATTTATCCGTACTACAAACTCTGTGCACACGCTTAAATTGGCTGATAGGTAAACTCTTAACTAAAGGTCTAGGATGGAAACTATCGCCTCTTAAAATAGTATTGCGATCCGTTGGTTTTCGGTACAGATCGGTGTGGAGTTTCCCATCACATATGTATACTCGAACATCAAGAAAACTAATGCTCACTGGATCACATTCCATAGTGAAATTCACATGCTCAGACCTTGAGTTAAGATAATTCAAAAACGTCAACATCTCTGCAGGTGTGGACTTAGTAATCATAAAAATGTCGTCAATATACCGTTTATAAAGCAAAATCTTAGGGAAAAAAGAATTTGACTCATTTAAAATAGTCATTTTCAAAAACTCCCATATACAAGCATGCATAATTACGTGCCATTTTACTACCCATTGCAGTACCTTTAACTTGTAAATAAAAATCTTCCTGAAAACGAAAAAAAGTTGTTAGTTAAGACAATACTTGCTAAATCTAATAAGCATGCTGTACTAGGTTTAACATCCCCGGATCTTTGTGTTAAAAATAGTTCTAAAGCAAGTAAACCTTCAGTGTGAGGGATGTTGGTATATAAACTCTGAACATCAAAAGTAGCAAGAAGCACATCATCAACAGAAAAGTCAACACCATATAATGATTCAATAAAATCCATAGAATCTCTTACATAAGATGACAACATGGGTACAAATGGTTTGATATAAAAATCCACATAAGAAGAGATGTTCTCGGTGAGACTACCAATACCGCTCACAATAGAACGACCTTTCAAAGGGGTATCTAGTCCTTTGTGAACCTTAGGCAAAGTGTATATAATAGTTGTAATTGGAAAATCTACTTTAAGAAATTCATATTCATTTTTACTAAACTCACCGTTTTCAAAGTGTAACAGTAACTTTTTTAATTTTTTTTATTTAACCTTTATTTAACCAGGAGAGTCCCATTGAGATTAAAAACCTCTTTTTCAAGGGAGTCCTGGCCAAGAGGCAACAACATTTACACAATTATAAACATACAAAGAAACATTAAAATAACACAGGTTATGAAAAACAATTGCACATTATTGAGGCAGTCTCCATTGCTTTCAGCTTAGTTTTAAAAGTGTTCAAGGACAAGAGCTCAGTCAGTTTCCAGTCCTTCTTCAGCATATTCCAAGCAAAAGGAGCCAAGTGGACAAAGGCTTTCTTCCCCAACTCAGTGCGGGCAAAAGGAACAGAGAGCAACAACTGATCATTTGATCGCAGGGAGTAAGAGTCAACACTTCTCTGTGTGATTAAAGTACAAATGTATGGAGGCAGTAATCCAAGCATAGCTTTGAAAATAAAAGTGTACCAATGTCCCTGCCTCCTAGTGGCCAGAAAAGGCCATCCCACTCGTGAATACAATTCATAGTGATGTGTCATAGCTCTACAGTTAGTAATGAACCTCAAAGAAGCATGATAAACCGTGTCCACCATTTGAAGACATGAAGAAGAAGCATTCATATAAAAAAGATCACCATGATCTAGCACAGATAAAAAAGTTGCAGTGACAAGGCGCTTTTTTACTTCAAAAGAAAAACACAATTTATTACGGAAGAAAAACCCCAGTTTAAGTTTTAATTTCTTCACAAGTTGTTCTATGTGTGGTTTAAAAGCGAGGGAGTTATCAATCAAGACACCAAGATATTTATATTCATGAACCACCTCTATGATATTCCCTTCAAGAGTAGACAGTACTGGAACAGTCTGAGGCACTATTGTAAAATTTGAAAACAACATTAGCCTAGTTCCCTTTCAAGGGAACTTCGAACTGCGTCCTCTAGGGGTCGCTATGGGGAACACCTCGTCGTGACCCGTGTCTGAAGCATACAAATGAAAAAAACACCAACGAGTTGGCCGGCGACAGCCTCTGACGTCACTACCGGTGCGACTATAAAACAGGCACCGGGAAAACACGTCATCCTCTTCTTCGTCTTCACTGACTGTTTTGTTTGAAGCGTGCATCTGAGAAACGACCACGGTAAGAGCGATCTTTCTCTGTAATTATCATGGCATCCACTAGCAAGGCGTTTAGGCAGTGTGTACATCCGTGTCGGCGTTATTTGACACCTGATGACACACACAGTCTTTGCGTCATTTGTTTGGGCGAAGAGCACTCACGCGACGTCCTTGAGGGGGCGATTTGCGTGCATTGCGAGCGTTTTTCTATGAAAAAGCTCCGCTCTCGTCTGTCTCTCTTTTCGAGAAAAGAGGGACAGCCATCTGCTTCCCGCGGTTCAGGACCCGCCGCTGCTGAGGCACGGAGGAGAATGAGCTCGTGGGGATCGCAGGTGGAGTCTCGCTGATGAGTTTAGAGAGGGACTTTCCCTTTCACGCTCTTCGGCGGCAGACGAGAGTGAACTTCAGGAAGAAGATGTGCTGTCATTAACACTTTCTGATACTGAAGTTAGTGCTCTGCTGGGTTCTGTGCAGGAAGAGCAGGAAATGTCAGAGGGTGAAGAAGCTGAGGCTGAGCCTTCTCAATCTTCCTGCCCTGCATATGCGGAGCTGTTAGAGGTTATGGAGCGCGCCACGGCAAAGTTGGACTTGCCATGGAAGCGTGCCAGCAAAGTGACGCCGCGTGGTCGCCTCGACGAGCGTTATTTGTCTGACCATAGCCCTCCAGCCCAGGTGAGCCTTCCATTTTTGCCTGATTTACACACAGAAATCGAAAAAAGAATGGAAGAGGCCGTTTTCTTCTCACATCCATCGGTTTCAGCATACGAGTTATGCCAACATCGAGGGGATGCGCGAAAGTGGCTATGAGAAGATGCCCCCTGTAGAAGAGACGCTGGCTAGCTATCTCTCTGTGGGGGAAACATCCTCTCTTAAACCTCCCTCTTTGCCATCTAAGCCCATACAGGATACATCCCGCTTAAATGGCAGAGCATACGCAGCAGCAGGTCAGGCTGTGGCTTCGTTGCACACAATGGCAGTGCTTCAGGCTTATCAGGCTGATCTGCTGAAGGACCTGGATAAAGGCGAGGGCCTTTCAGCTGACCAGGTAGCCGAGCTGCGCCGCACCACACAGACCTCTCTCTCCGTGCTACCAAGCAGGCCGCCTCCGCCATGGGTAGGTCTATGGCAGCCATGGTGGTAACAGAGAGACATCTGTGGGTGAACCTGGCAGACATCGGGAGGAAAGGAAAGGGGCTTTCTTCTCGATGCTCCGGTCTCGCCTTCTGAACTTTTCGGTACCTCCGTCGAGACGGTGGTCGAGAAGTTCAGGGAGGCAAGGACGCGCTCGGCTGCCTTTAAATCCTTCATTCCACGAAGGTCCAGGTCCGAGCCCGAACAACATAGGGGTCCTGGCCCGTCTCGGTCTGAGGATCAAAGACGGGCGCAGAAGGCTAGTGTCGCGGCTCGCGCTCCTCCCCCGCCTGCCGGTAGGGGTAAGAGGAATCGTGGGTCACGAGGACATAAGCAGGACCTGAGGGATGTGATTCAGACGAGGCAGCGTACTCGTCCGAATCAGAGCGATACCTAGGTAGCTACACATTCCCTTTGGGTGGTCATTTCTGTTTTTATCCTCCCCTGCCTAATTCCCCTGTAACCACCAGCTCTCCACCTGATCGAGGTTAGGTGGAAAATTCTCGAACATAACAGTCTCCTATGCTGGACCTATGATGTTTTGGCTGGTTCTATGTTCATAGTAACCACCTTACTGATGGTCTGGACTAAAGGAGGCTCCCCTTGAGCGGGGCTCCAGTACAGCAGGGTGGGTGAATAAAAATGTACCCTTCTGTATATGTTTATGAAAAATTGCTGGTGGTTATGTGTCTACTAATAAACTCTGTGAGTTTCCTTTACAGTGCTAAGCAGTTACGGCGTGTACTAAACACTCGTCAGCACCGGCCGTCCGGCCTTGTGCTCTGGTTTAGGCGACCGAGATCACAGGTTTCTGCGGGAGCCTCGCTGATCATCAGACAGCACTGCAGGGAATTTCATGGATGTCCAGCCAGGTCACCCTGAGGGGCCTCCTGGCTGTTTAGTGGTGCTATCGCATCCAGCGGGAAGTGGAGGTGGTAGTTACAGAAGACTTCCTGTATACACTGCCTTAGGTGATGCTCCCCTCGCCAGAGGTGTACAAGATTAACAAGCTTGCCTCTCCCTTGCGGTTCAGCGCCTCTGCGATGCTTAGGAACCTATAAGTACACACGCTAAGCTCTGTGTACTTTCTGGAGACCACATGGTGGTCAGTGTGCACGTGAACACTTTGCGCACTTTCTAAATCCACGTAAGTGGTAAGTGTGCACGCAAGACTATGCGCACTGTCTAAAAATCCTGTACGGTAAGGGTTACGCGCTCCGCCTCGTTCCCTTTCTTGAGATGATTAGACCTTGGTTCCTTGGGCTCCATTCAGCCAGTATGTATTTGTTTATACACTTCAAGCATCGCTCCCCCTCAATATGAGGGGCTATTTGGGCGATTCTCGTGGTAGTTTAGCAGCGCTCCCCTTTTACAAAAAGGGTCGCCTATGAGCGCACTACTCTGAATTCGGAGTTCTCTTCTCATATGAGATTGAGTTCGCTGTTTTTCCCCAGAGCGCTCCAGCTGTATTTGAAATGCAAAACCATTTCATCTATGAGCTGCTCTATCAGAGTGCCATGAGAGCCCCTCCTTAGAACAGTATTTGAAAATCCATGATATAGTAAGTTTGCACGTGAAGTCTTTGCACACTTTCTGAAATCCACACTGTGGTAAGTTCGCACGCTAGTGCTCTGCGTTCTTTCTAAAATCCTATATGGTGAGGGCTTCGCGCGGTTGCTTCGTGCCCTTTCTTGAGCTGGTAAAAGCCCCGTTCATCTTGGGCGCCACTCCACCTATGTATCCTTGGATACCCATCTAAACAGGGTGTTGCTACTGGAGATCTGTTGAGACAGCTCCTTCAGCAAGCTTTTGAGGAAGCAAGCTGTAGCCCCTGTGTGACAGGCAAGACTTAGTATAAAATACTAGGTTCCTAGCCGTATCCCTTTAAAGGAATCTTTCCTGATTCCAAGCCTTTAGCTCTACCACCGGGCCGAGGCCCTAACAATTAAGTTGTAGCTTAGGCCTTTGGCCGTAAGGGGTATTGTCACAGACAGCCGTCTAAACGTCCCGGGGGCAACTCCCATTGAAATGGTAGAGTTGGTACTTAGTGTTCGCCATGATTCTGGCCTGCACTCCCCTCAGCATGGCGGCGTGGGTATACTGTTCCCCATAGCGACCCCTAGAGGACGCAGTTCGAAGTTCCCTTGAAAGGGAACGTCTCAGGTTACGAATGTAACCATGGTTCCCTGAGTAGGGAACGAGACACTCCGTCCTCTAGCTCCCTGCCATGCTTCGGACGCACGCTTCAGACGAAGAAGTGAATGACGTGTTTTCCCGGTGCCTGTTTTATAGTCGCACCGGTAGTGACGTCAGAGGCTGTCGCCGGCCAACTCGTTGGTGTTTTTTCATTTGTATGCTTCAGACACGGGTCACGACGAGGTGTTCCCCATAGCGACCCCTAGAGGACGCAGTGTCTCGTTCCCTACTCAGGGAACCATGGTTACATTCGTAACCTGAGACGTTTTGTCAGCTTTAAGGACTAGTTTTAACTGAAAAAGTGAATGCTGGACAGCAACAAAAGCTTTCTGCAGGGTTTCAATGGCCTGAGCAAGGGATGATTCATAGCAGTAAATGAATGTATCATCAGCATAAAAATGCATATTAGCATCAGAAACATTTTGACCCAAATCATTGATATACAAGATAAATAGGAGGGGCCCCAAAACTGAGCCCTGTGGCACCCCCTTATGGACAACAATAAAATCAGAACAGAGTCCCTCATATTTAATGCATTGAGTCCTGTTATTCAGATAATTTGAGAACCATGCAACTGCATGCTCTGACAATCCTGAACAAATTAATCTGTTCTTTAAAACAGCATGGTCGACAGTGTCAAAAGCTTTTGACAGATCTAAAAAAAGTGAAGCTGTGCTTTTTTCTGAAGCGTGATTGAAATTTAGAGAGGATGTCATTTGAATACAGGAAGGCTTTCAGCTGATCACAAACAAGAGATTCCAGAATTTTCAATAAAACACATAAATTTGATATTGGCCTATAATTAGACAGAACTGCTGGATCACCTCCTTTTAATAAAGGTAGAACAAAAGCTGATTTCCAAACTGATGGAATTTCTTTGATTTTGACTGAAAGATTAAAAAGAATTGAAAGTGGCTCTGCTATAAAATTTGCTGCCAACTTCAAAAAGTAAGGCTCCATCATGTCTGGTCCAGGGGGTTTTCTGTGATCCAATGTTTTTAGAGCCTTATGCACTTCAAGGACAGTAAAAGGTGCATATTTAAAAGGGTCTCCAGAAAACATTGGGGATTCTGTGCAAGGATTCATCAAGGAAATTCCTGCAGTATCAAACAAGGAACCAGATGATATAAAGTGTTCATTAAAACAATTCAAGACTTCACTTCTATCCTAAACTGGGACTGAATCTTTAAAAACAAATGTAGGAAGAACCTGAGATATTTTATTCACAGAAAGAGACTTAATTACTTTCCAGAATTTATGTGGATCATTGAGGTTATCAGTGGTAACAGACAAAAAGTATTCAGATTTGGCCTTTTTGATAAGAGAAGTGCATTTATTTCTAAGCCGTTTGAAAACAGACCAATCAATGGAAGAATCTTTTTTTCTTGCCTTGACCCATGCTCTGTTACGCTCATATATGGTATCTGCCAGTTCTTGTGAAAACCAGGAATTTTCTCGCCCCTTCACTCTGCATATCCTTAAAGGTGCATGTTTGTTTACAATTTGCATAAAACTTTCCTTAAAAAATGTCAAAGCTATCTCTACATCTGGAAGTAACCCTATGTTTTCCCATTTCACCATTGACAAATCATGATGAAAAGCTTGTTCATTAAAATGTTTAAGATTACTCTTACAAACAACTTAGAATCAATACACACTGTTAATACACATAATTTGTTAGTAGGATCAGCAGGTAGGAAATTATAAAAAGCATGACCATTCAACTGTCTGCGAATTTCTTTTTCATAATCAGAAGCTCGTTGAAGTACAATCGCTCCACCCTTATCTGCAGGATGCACTATCACCGTATTGTCTTTACTAAGATCAATTTTCAGTGTGCAGACTTCACACCTCTTTATTTGTCTATATCATTCAGTTGTCTTGCACCTGCGTCCTATCTGGATGTTTGGGATGTGCACACCATTTTTGTATTTTTGATTCTTCAGCTATATTGAGTTATAGTCATAGCATCACCTGCTGGCAACAAGAAATTTGGCACAAATATTTACCATTTTATAAGCATATTTCCCAAAGTTTGCTGTTCAACTATTGCCACTGGGTGGTGGTGAGCCCGGGTGCGAGGGCCCTTTCATCGCTGCTTGCAGCTTTAATTTGGATTATGTTTTGTACAACTGTTTTCTTTTCTACTTATAGTTAACATTATTCTATATCAATTGGATTTAAGGTTTTTTTTTTTTTTTTAAGAATGATGGAATTCATTCACGTTTTAAGTGTTATAGTGCATATGTTATCATTCAATCTGTACCTGCTATTGTATGGTGTATCCTACTTATGTGGAGAACATCAAAAGAAAGTGAGGGGGAAAAATATTAAAAAGGACAAAACCAAACAGTTTTTATTTCATTTCACTATTTCATTCTTTAATAATTGCATGCCAAAATCAGGAACAAAATAAACAAAAATAAAAAAATCATAAAAAATTAAAATCAAATTGTTTTCTGCAGTCTCCAACAGACTCTTGTTCTACATGTCCCCAAGTACCACTGTGGTGATTTTCATATCATTTTACTGTATCATTCTTTAATATTTGCATACCAAAATATTATTATTTTTTTTTTTAAATGCTACCTTTCTCACTATACACTCAAATTATCAGAATCAGAAATCAGAAAAAGCTTTATTGCCAAGTACGCTTGCGCATACAAGGAATTTGTTTTAGTGATATAAGCTTCCAGTACACAGAGACAACAACAACACACAGACAATAATAATAAAATAAGGCAAAATAAATCGAAAAATAAATAAATTGTACGAACAGTTGTTCTATAGATGATAATGGAATAGAATAGAGTGAGATGCAGGGATGGAGGGGTAACAAATAAATATAAGGATATTGCACATTTTATTGCATAAGTGGGGAACATTTAACTGTTCATGAGGTAGATTGCCTGGGGGAAGAAACTGTTCTTGTGCCTGGCTTTCCTGGTATTTGTGGCTCTGAAGCACCGGCCAGATGGCAAAAGTTCAAAAAGGGGGTAACTTGGATGTGAGGGATCCAGAGTGATTTTCAGAGCCCTTTTCCTCACTCTGGATGTATACAGTTCTTATGGGTGGGCAAGGGAACACCAGTAATCCTGTCAGCAGTCTGAACCGTTCTCTGTAGTCTTCTGATATCTGATTTTGTAGCTGAACCAAACCAGACAGTTATTGAAGTACACAGGACAGACTCAATGACGGCTGAGTATGGCTGTTTCAGCAGCTCCTGTGGCAGATTAAACTTCCTCAGCTGGCGAAGGAAGTACAACCTTTGTTGGGCCTTTTTAACAATGGAGTCAATGTGATTGTCCCACTTCAGGTCCTGAGAGATGGTGGTTCCCAGGATTCTGAATGACTCCACTGCAGCCACAGTGCTGTCTATGATGGTGAGAATCGCTCTAGTTATTGGCGATTCTATTGTATGGAACATGAAAATAGAGACACCAGCCACCATAGTCCAATGTTTACCAGGAGCCAGAGCGCCTGACATCTTAGCAAATTTAAAAGTGCTGGCTAATGCTAAACGTAAATACAGTAAGATTGTTATTCACGCCGGCGCTAATGTTGTTCGACTTCGCCAGTCGGAGATCACTAAAAATAACATTAAAGAGGTGTGTGAACTTGCAAGCATGATGTCAGACACTATAAAATGCTCTGGTCCCCTCCGTGCTTACCGTGGTGATGAGATACATAGCAGATTGTCATCACTCAATGGCTGGATGTCTAAGTGGTGCCCGCAGAATAACATAGGTTTCATAGACAATTGGACGAGCTTTTGGGGCAGACCTGACCTGTTGAAAAGAGATGGTCTTAATCCCTCCTGGGGTGGTGCCGCTCTTCTCTCTAGAAATATGGCACATAGTCTTTAGAGTTTGTACTTGACTAACTGGGGCCTAGGTCAGGAAGCAGCGGACTGGCTAAACCGAACATCTGCTAGCCGCCTCCAGTCACAGAAGTCAGTTAATTCTCAGCACATAGAGACTCTTTCACCTAGATATCACACTATAAAGACTGTCTGTTCCCCGGGCTAGAAAATACAAAAAACGTCCAAACCAATTTAAGAGCAACAATTTAATTGAGGTTCAACAAATAAAAAACTGATGTAATACGGATAAACAAATGATAAAGCTTGGCTTATTGAATATTAGGTCCCTTTCTACAAAAGCACTTTTTGTAAATAATATTATCACTGATCATAATCTAGATGCACTCTGTTTGACAGAAACCTGGCTAAAACCTGATGATTACATTATTTTAAATGAGTCTACACCCCAAGATTACTGTTATAAACATGAGCCACGTTCAAAAGGTAAAGGGGGAGGTGTTGCTTCAATTTATAACAATGTTTTCAGGATTTCTCAGAGGGCAGGCTTCATGTATATACTCGTTTGAAGTATTGGTGCTTAATATAACATTATCCAGAGAAACAAATGTTAATGATAAATCCCCTGTGATGTTTGTGCTGGCTACTGTATACAGGCCACCAGGGCACCATACAGACCTTATTAAAGAGTTTGCGGATTTTACATCCGAGTTAGTGCTGGCTGCAGATAAAGTTTTAATTGTTGGTGATTTTAATATCCATGTTGATAATGAAAAAGATGCATTAGGATCAGCATTTATAGACATTCTGAACTCTATTGGAGTTCGACAACACATCTCAGGACCTACTCATTGTCGAAATCATACTCTAGATTTAATACTTTCACATGGAATTGATGTTGATGGTGTTGAAATTATGCAGCCAAGCGATGATATCTCAGATCATTATTTAGATTTGTGCAAACTTCATATAGCTAAAACTGTAAATTCTACTTCTTGTTACAAGTATGGTAGAACCATCACTTCTACCACAAAAGACTGCTTTGTAAGTAATCTTCCTGATGTATCCCAATTCCTTAGCATATCCAAAACCTCAGAACAACTTGATGATGTAACAGAAACTATGGACTCTCTCTTTTCTAGCATTTTAAATACAGTTGCTCCTTTACGCTTAAGGAAGGTTAAGGAAAACAGTCTGACACCGTGGTATAATGAGCACACTCGCACCCTAAAGAGAGCAGCCCGGAAAATGGAGCACAGCTGGAGGAAAACAAAACAAGAAGTATTTCTTATTGCTTGGAGGGAAAGTAACCTATCTTACAGAAAAGCATTAAAAACTACTAAATCTGATTACTTTTCGTCTCTTTTAGAAGAAAACAAACACAACCCCGGGTATTTATTCAATACAGTGGCTAAATTAACGAAAAATAAAGCATCAATAAGTGTTGACATTTCCCAACATCATAGCAGTAATGACTTTATGAACTACTTTACTTCTAAAGTTGATACTATTAGAGATAAAATTGTAACCTTGCAGCCGTCAGCTACAGTATCGCATCAGATAGCGTGCTATAGATCCCCTGAGGAACAGTTCCACTCATTCTCTACTATAGGAGAGGAAGAATTGTATAAGCTTGTTAAATCATCTAAACCAACAACATGTATGTTAGACCCTATTCCATCTAAGCTCCTAAAAGAGGTGCTTCCAGAAGTCATAGACCTTCTTCTGACTATTATTTCTCATTGTTATTAGGATATGTGCCCAAAACCTTCAAACTGGTTTTAAGCCTCTCATCAAAAAACCACAACTTGACCCCAAAGAACTAGTTAATTATAGACCGATCTCGAATCTCCCTTTTCTGTCCAAAATACTAGAAAAGATAGTATCCTCACAATTATATTCCTTCTTAGAGAAAAATGGCATCTGTGAGGATTTCCAGTCAGGATTTAGACCATATCATAGTACTGAGACTGCTCTCCTTAGAGTTACAAATGACCTGCTCTTATCATCTGATCGTGGTTGTATCTCTCTATTAGTGCTATTAGATCTTAGTGCTGCGTTCGACACTATTGACCACACTATTCTTTTGCATAGACTAGAACACTTTGTTGCCATTAATGGAAGTGCATTAGCATGGTTTAAATCGTACTTATATGACTGCCATCAATTCGTAGCAGTGAATGAAGGGGTATCATATCGTTCACAAGTGCAGTATGGAGTACCTCAAGGCTTAGTACTAGGGCCGTTACTCTTCACGCTTTACATGTTACCCTTGGGAAATATCATCAGGAAACACGGTCTTAGCTTTCACTGTTATGCTGATGATACTCAGCTCTATATTTCTTCGCGGCCCGGCGAAACATACCAATTTAAAAAAACTAACGGAATGCATAGTTGATATAAAAAACTGGATGACAAGTAATTTCTTACTGATAAATTCTGAAAAAAAAAAAAATAAAAAAAAAAAAAAAAAAACAGAGGTGTTAATTATAGGACCTAAAAGCTCTGCATGTAATGACCTAGAAAGCTGTCTAAGATTTGATGGCTGCTCTGTCAATTCTTCGTCATCAGTTAGGAACCTAGGTGTGCTATTTGATAGCAACCTTTCCTTAGAAAGCCACGTTTCTAGCATTTGTAAAACTGCATTTTTCCATCTCAAAAATATATCTAAATTACGGCCTATGCTCTCAATGTCAAATGTAGAAATGTTAATCCATGCGTTTATGACCTCAAGGTTAGACTATTGTAATGCTCTATTGGGTGGTTGTTCTGCACTCTTAGTAAACAAACTCCAGTTAGTCCAAAATGCAGCAGCTAGAGTTCTTACTAGAACCAGGAAGTATGATCATATTAGCCCGGTCCTGTCAACACTGCACTGGCTCCCTATCAAACAATGTATAGATTTTAAAATTTTGCTTATTACTTATAAAGCCCTGAATGGTTTAGCACCTCAGTATTTGAATGAGCTCTTGTTACATTATAGTCCTACACGTCCGCTCCGTTCTCAAAACTCTGGCAATTTGATAATACCTAGAATATCAAAGTCAACTGCGGGTGGCAGATCCTTTTCCTATTTAGCGCCCAAACTCTGGAATAACCTACCTAACATTCTTCGGGAGGCAGACACACTCTTGCAGTTTAAATCTAGATTAAAGACCCATCTCTTTAACCTGGCTTACACATAACATACTAATACACTTCTAATATCCAAATCCGTTAAAGGATTTTTAGGCTGCATTAATTAGGTAATCCGGAACCGGGAACACTTCCCATAACACCCGATGTACTTGCTACATCGTTAGAAGAATGGCATCTACGCTCATAGTAGTCTGTTTCTCTCTTATTCCGAGGTCACCGTAGCCACCAGATCCAGTCTGTATCCAAGTTAGAGGGTCACTGCAGTCACCCGGATCCAGTATGTATCCAGCCCAGATGGTGGATTAGCACCTAGAAAGGACCTCTACACCCCTGAAAGACAGCAGAGACCAGGACTAGAGCCCCAGAGACAGATCCCCTGTAAAGACCTTGTCTCAGACGACCACCGGGACAAGACCACAGGAAACAGATGATTCTTCTGCACAATCTGACTTTGCTGCAGCCTGGAATTGAACTGCTGGTTTCGTCTGGTCAGAGGAGAACTGGCCCCCCAACTGAGCCTGGTTTCTCCCAAGGTTTTTTTTCTCCATTCTCTCACTGATGGAGTTTTGGTTCCTTGCCGCTGTCGCCTCTGGCTTGCTTAGTTGGGGACACTTCATTTACAGCGATATCGTTGACTTGATTGCAAATTATTGCACAGATACTATTTAAACTGAACTGAGCTGCATGATGACATCACTGAATTCAATGATGAACTGCCTTTAACTGTCATTTTGCATTATTGACACACTGTTTTCCTAATTAATGTTGTTCAGTTGCTTTGACGCAATCTTTTTTGTTTAAAGCGCTATATAAATAAAGATGACTTGACTTGACTTGACTTGATAGTAGAACAATAAAATCCGAAATGGACCACCCACTGTCAGCGCTAGCCTTCTGATACAATAGATGACGTTGCGGCTAATTTATCTGATCCTGTCCATTAGCTTTGATCCATGTACGGCTTTACAGAATGTCACCAAGTACAAATAAACAAACAAACTTCTCCACACTGAACAACCTACTGTTCATTTCCATAAATGGGCCAGGGGTTGCCTACTTCCCTGCCCGGAGATTCGCAGAAATGTGGGTAAAAGAGGGACGACATGCCGCAGATGACGCTACCACAGGAAAGCAGAAAAAGACGACAGAAGTCCGTCATCAAGGCAGACTGTTTTCCTAGTATGATGCATAGGCCTACACTATAGCCTATTTATGTTTAAGTTGACACTACGTTGTGCCATTTAGTTTTACCATTCATAAAAATTTTGACATGTCTAGCCGAGTGGCACTATCCATGTTACTGCGAAGGGGATTTAATTCTTGCGTGTTTTTTCATTGTCCATGATCACAGTTCATATGTGTGGGGAAAGATAAGCTATTAGAGTAAAAATATTGCGTTAGGCTGCTTCATGAGTTAATAAGAAAAAAGATTTTACAATTCCTGCAAATGCAGTGATGTTTCTCATGATTTATTTTTATGAATTAAAATGTTTCAAAACATCCCCCCCCTCTGTTTTTTTCACAAATCGCACCCTGTATATACTGACTCCCAGCTTTTGAATGGTATAGTGTATATTGTTACACTTGGAGTAAGACTGGAGTAATGATGTTGAAAATTTAGCTTTGATCAAAGGAATAAATTAAATTTTAGAATATATTCAAATAGAAAGCAGTTATTTTAAATAGTAAAAATATTTCACATTATTACTGCTTTAGCAAATGCAACTTTCTGTATTTTGGATCAAATAAATGCAGGCTCGTGTGTCATGTTGAAATATATAAATGAACATCACATTCCTGGCATTTCCAAAATGTATATTTTTTATGTGCTCTGAAAGTCATACTTTTTTGAAGAGACGTTGAAGTGCCTCGCTTGGGCTTAGCTGTGTTCCAGGTTCCTGAGTGGGCTGCTTATTTGCATTGGCTCGCTTTGCAACAGGTTATTATTTATCTGAAATAAAAAAAAAAAAGAAAGCATGCTGTTTACGCAAATAAACTGCATTATTAACATTATTGTGATGGTCACTGATACTATTAGTAATTTATAGGAAAAAAAGAACACAATTACCACATAGCACATTTATTGTCAGTGATATTTACAGCTTACTTGATAAAATTTTTTTATTTTTTATTTTTTTTTTTACCTCAGACGATTGCAAACACCAATGACGGGGTATAACGCATTAAAAATATTTACACCAGAGCTGTCTATGTTATAGAACATAAAAAATAAAAAATAAAAAAAAAACCTGGCATGGTGAAACATTGAGATGATGTAAATGAAACTTCATAATGTTTCACCTGATTATACATTTAGTCAGGAATAATAGTCTGGAAAAAGTCTAACTAGTAAAATGTGTACAAGTTATATGAAAACTAATACAAGTAGATTTAATAATAAAAAAGACTTACTCATGTTTATCTCTGCTGGGTCAAGCCGCTTCCTTCTTCTTTCTGAGGTAATCCGAATCTTCCTCTCAGCAGTCTTACTGAGTTGAATTATGTCTTATTCCTCTCAGCGCGAACGAACAGTAACATTTAAAAAACGTGAAGTACAGTCTGGCTGCTTTGTTTGCTCTGATGAGGGCGGTTACCAGCTGCAAGCTTCACATGGACGCTTATAATAACAATAGCGCGCTCGACGCGTGGGCGTGGTCGCATTAGATATAATGAAGGGAGACGTGAAAGACGGACATTGCGTTGTTTTCATGTGGATTACTTTAACACAGAATATTTGTTTTTGGTAGCACTTGCTTAGTTGGTAGCACTTGCTTAAGTAGACATGTCAAGCTTTCTATATAGATATATCTCTCATGTCTGTTGAGTATTCACTGAGTTACATTTTAATGACGCGTTTCTAAATAAAGATCACCGCAGACCAAGGCTGCAGACAGCGCACCTTGTTTGTTTTCTTTATTTTTTAAATGCACAAAGTTCTGTTGTTATGGTGTGTATACAAATAAAAGTAGACCCTTTACAGATTCGTTTGATGTATTGCTATTATCTGTACGATCAAAACTGAAAGTGTAATTTATGTTCTTTTAGTTCTTATCAGGAGAATTTGCCTCAAAACGCATATCCGCATTAGCCAACTTCAGAGGGTTAAAACAGTTAAAAATAGAATATGATTTTACATAAAATACAGTGAATATGTAAAATACAGTGCAATCAGTTCGGACATCGCACAGTGCTCATTCAACAAATGCACAGCTACACAGATGAGTTTTGAGTCTAGATTTAAATGTGACTAATGTTTTAGCACATCTGATCTCTTCTGGAAGCTGATTCCAACTGCGGGCGGCATAGTAACTAAAGGCGGACTCCCCTTGTTTTGTATGAACCCTTGGTATTTCTAACTGACTCAATCCTAATGATCTGAGTGGTCTGTTAGGTTTATATACAGTGAACATATCTGCAATATATTTTGGTCTTAGGTCATTGAGTGATTTATAACGAGTTAAAGTACTTTAAAATCAATCCTAAATGTAACTGGAAGCCAATGTGAGGACCTGAGGAATGGTGTGATATGCTCAGATTTTCTGGTTCTAGTCAGAATCCTGGCAGCAGTGTTCTGGATGAG
Organism: Cyprinus carpio; assembly: GCF_018340385.1. Taxonomy (NCBI): domain Eukaryota; kingdom Metazoa; phylum Chordata; class Actinopteri; order Cypriniformes; family Cyprinidae; genus Cyprinus; species Cyprinus carpio. The sequence continues at coordinate 11,514,219 of NC_056589.1, forward strand.
CTGCAGCTGTCTAATGGACTTTTTGGGAAGGCCAGTGAGGAGACCATTACAATAGTCCACCCTGCTGGGGATAAAGGCATGAACAAGTTTCTCCAAGTCTTGACTGGAAACAAAACCTCTAATTCTTGCAATGTTTTTTAGATGATAGTATGCTGATTTAGTTACTGCTTTGACATGACTACTGAAGCTAGGGTCTGTCTCCAGAATCACACCAAGATTCCTGACTTGATTTTTAGTTGTTTGTCCCCTAGAGTCAAGGTATGCATTCACCTTGAAAACATCTCGGTTACGTATGTAACCACGGTTCCCTGAATAGGGAACGAGATGCTGCGGTGACGTCACCGTATGGGAACACCTCTCAGTGTGACGAATGTCTGAAGCCCTATACCATCTCGCCAATCCTATTGGCCAAATAGCGCTTGGCACCGCCTTACGTATGCGTACGCATCGTATACCCGGGTGCCGCGCGCTATTTCGCTCAGATTTCTTGAACTGAAGAGAAGAATACTATCAGGTATGGAACGGCCGGGACCGCAGCATCTCGTTCCCTATTCAGGGAACCATACTAACATACAAAAAACAAATTTTCCCTTTCATAGGTCACTACGATGCTGCGGTGATGTCACCGTATGGGAACCCTATACCATAACGCATGACGTACCTGATAGCTGGGATCCAAGGAAGCATCTGCTCAAGCGGAGAGAACCCGGGAGCCAGGAGCCGTCCTTACATCCAGACTGTAAAACTTGATAAAAGTGTTCAGTGAGGACAGCCTGAGAGGAAGCAACTGCTCTAGTGGAATGAGCTCTAACTCCTAGAGGCGAAGCAAGACCGCGCGCCTCATAGGCTAAAGATATTGCCTCCACCAACCAATGGGACATGCGTTGCTTCGTGACAGCATGGCCTCTATTCTTGTGTCCAAAACAGACAAACAGCTGGTCGGACTCACGCCACGGGGCTGTTCGATCGACATAAGTCTTGAGCGCTCTGACAGGGCAAAGACTTAGATCTCCTGATCCTGTCTCAGCAGGGGGTAAAGCCTCCAAGACCACCTGCTGAAAATGAAAGGGGTTCGAAGCGACCTTAGGGACATAATTAGGCATCGGTCGCAGCAATACCTTCACAGAGCCCGGTGCAAAGTCAATGCACTACGGCGAAACAGAAAGAGCCTGTAAATCCCCAACTCTCTTGAGGGAGGATAAAGCCATAAGAAGAACTGTCTTCAAGGTCAGGATTTTATCCGGTATGGTTTCCAAGGGCTCAAACGGGTGTCCTGACAGACCTTGCAGCACAATAGATAAATCCCATGAAGGAACTTGCACAGGGCGGAAAGGCCTCAGCCGTCGCGCACCTTGTAAAAAGCGAGAGACCAGCGGATGGCGGCCCACTGAAGCACCATCTATATATACGTGGTTAGCTGAAATAGCTGCCACGTAAACTTTCAAAGTTGCTGGCGTTACTCCATCAGAGAAACGGTCTTGAAGGAACTCCAGTACTGAAGCCACTGGGCAGTAAACTGGATCCATATTACGAAAACCACACCAGGTCATAAACAGCTTCCATTTGAAAGCATATAGGCGTCTCGTAGATGCTGCTCTGGAATTCATTATAGTCTCGGAGGTTTCCGCAGAAAGACCGGGACATATTAACTCACTCCGCTCAGAGGCCACGCCCACAATTTCCACAGATCTGGCCTTGGGTGCCAAATCATCCCTCGTGCTTGCGATAGTAAATCCTGCCTGAGGGGAATCTCCCATGGAGAGCCCACTACTAGACTGACCAGTTCCGCAAACCACGGCTGTGTGGGCCACCACTGAGCCACCAGCAGCAGCTGCTCCACTCTGTCCAGCCGTATCCTGGACAACACCGCTGGAATTAGACGAATTGGAGGAAAAGCATACAAGCTGGTCCTGGGCCAATCGTGAGCTAACGCATCCAAGCCTAGGGGCGATGGAGGGCATAGGGAGAACCACAGCGGGCAATGTGTAGTCGTGCTCGACGCGAATAAGTCCACTCTTGCTTCTCCAAATATTTGCCATAAAAGGCTCACCATCTGTGGGTGTAATCTCCATTCCCCCTGCTCCAGAGTCTGCCTGGATAGCAGATCCGCTCCGAAGTTCAAACGTCCGGGGACATGAACCGCTCGGATCAACAGAAATCTGTTCTGAGACCAAAGAAGAATACTCCTCGCCAGCCTGCACAGGGGGCGAGAGCGTAACCCTCCTTGATGATTCAGGTACGACACAACCGCCATGTTGTCTGACCTGAGTAGTACATGACGGCCGGTCAGCAGATTTGAGAAATACTGGAGAGCTAGAGAAACTGCCAATAGTTCCAACCTGTTTATGTGCCAACCACGTTGTGTTGCCGTCCATACTCCGTGAGCTGGGCGCCCTTGACAAACAGCTCCCCAACCGGTCAAAGACGCGTCCGTCGTGACAGTCTCTCGGGAAGCACAAATCCCCACCCGAACTCCGGCTAGAAGGAACTCGGTTGACATCCACTGTTTTATTGACATAATACACCTCCTTGTCACCGAAATCGTACGATGCGGAAAACAACGGGGTGAAATGTTCTGACTTTTCGTCCACCACTGAAATGGGCGCATGTGAAGTAAGCCCAGACGGATTACAGGGGATGCCGCTGCCATCAGACCTAACAGTCTGAGGCACAGACTCACCGTCACTGTGCGACCTACTTTGAAGTGACGCACGCATGACGTGAGAGACTGAACGCGCGGGAGAGATAGTCTGGCTGTCATCGCGCAAGAGTCCAAGTCTATTCCCAGAAAGGTTATCCGTTGAGAGGGGATTAAAACACTCTTCTGGAAATTCGTGCATAAACCCAGGCTGCTTAGATGATTCAGCACTAAATCTCGGTGAGAAAGTGCTTGAGTCTGTGATTGAGCTAGCACCAGCCAATCGTCCAAGTAATTCAACACACGAACGCCCTGGAGCCGCAACGGGGCCAGAGCTGCATCCATGCATTTCGAAAAAGTTCGGGGAGCCAGGGCTAAGCCGAAAGGAAGAACACGGTATTGATACGCTTTGCCCTCTAAAGCGAATCTGAGGAACTTCCTGTGTCTCTTGATGATCTGAATATGAAAATATGCATCCTTCAGATCGATCGTGACAAACCAAGTGTTTGGTTGAATCTGAGACAAAATGGACTTTATCGTTAACATCTTGAATTTGCCTGTCCTGAGTGCAAGATTCAAACGGCGTAGATCCAATATGGGTCGCAAACCGCCCCCTTTTTTTGGTACAACAAAATAGCGGCTGTAAAAACCTGACTCCATCTGAGAGGGGTGTACTTCTTCTATAGCCCCTTTCCTCAGCAGAGCTGTCATTTCTTGCCGCAGCACCACGGCTTCCTCTGGTTTCACAACTGTGGGAAGAATTCCGCGGAAAGGAGGCGGGCCTTTTCGAAACTGAATGGTGTATCCGAGACGAATCGTGCGTAACACCCATTGTGAAATGCCGGGTAAGCGTTCCCATGCGGCCCGAAATAGCGTCAGTGGTTTCAAGGTTTCCGCCTTTTGCAACGTTTTCATACGCGTTAAAATGCCCGAATACGGAAAGCTCGTGGCGTCCGTAAGCCGGGGAAGCGCGTGCGTCAAATTCGTTGCGTCTCGTTCTGTATAATCCTGAAGCGTGTCCACGGCAGGAGTTAATCCAACAAGATGAGCATCGGGCTCTGCCGCTAGCGAAAAAGCGGCGGCTGTGTGAGCCGTCATAAACGGGCCGTCTTTGCCAGACCCTTGGAACGTTCCTCGGATTCTGAAGGGTGAATCGCGCAGAGTGTCTGAGGAAACGCCTGACATGGTTGCTCGATCCAATGCTGCTCAAAGCGCCTTTTGCGGTGAGACAGTCAATGTTTGAGCGTGGGGACTGCAGTGAGAGGGTTGGATGCGCGAAAACGGTCCAACAGCGCTCTCTAGTGGAGGGCACAGTCCCTGGCGAGCAGCGAGAATATCAGGAGCTGCTATTAGGAGCCCGAGAACGAGAGGCATTAGCCGTCGAGCTCAGGTCCTCTCTCTTCCGCTGTCGCTGGCGAGCCGGTGGAAAAGCCTTACGACCCCAGTCCTTACGAGGGGGCGCCATAGGCGAAGGCTCTTCTCGTGAGGCAGCCCGTTGGCGGTTTGAAGAGGTTGAACGAGACCGCGCAGGCGCCTGCCGCCGTTCAATCTCCCTTGGTCTGCGTGGAATCAGCTGGCGGAAAGCGGCTGATTGCTGTTTCACTGCCCTAAATTTATCCACCACCGACGTAACTGCCTCTCCAAACAAACCGTCCTTAGAAACGGGTGCGTCCATGAGAAAGGATTTATCCTTTTCTTTGATATCGGTGAGATTAAGCCAAAGGTGGCGCTCAACCGTAATCAAACCAGCCATGGAACGGCCCACCGCCCGAGCAGTATGTTTGGTAGCGCGTAGCGCCAAATCTGTTGCTCGTCGCAGCTCTTTCACAGCCTCGGGTGTGATGCCCTCCCCCTCGTCGAGATCCTTTAAAAGCTCCGCTTGGTAGGCCTGGAGGACCGCCATAGAGTGGAGAGATGCGGCCGCCTGGCCAGCAGCCATGTAAGATTTCCCGACGAGGCTAGACGTGACTCGACACGCCTTTGAAGGAAGGAGGGGGCGAGACTTCCATGCCGTGGCCGAATTAGGCGCGAGATGTTCGGCGAGAGTCTCTTCCACCTGAGGCATCGCTGCATAGCCACGGTTCGCCATATCAGAAATGGTGGCGAAATCCGCGGCCGCAGCATTCGTGATGCGCGCTGAGTAGGGCTGCTTCCAGGACCTCGAAACCTCTTGGTGGAGGTCCGGGGAAAAAAGGCAGGGGCCCTACGGGGCTGCACCGGAGCACGACTAGTTAAAAAACGGTCGTCCAGCTTTGATGAAGGTTGGGCCTCGGCCTTCTCAACCTCCCAATCCAGTCCCAGCTTACCCACCACACGAGAAACCACATCCAACAGCTCGCTGTAGGAGGGGGAAACACGCTTCTCCTGTCCGCTAGGAGGGAGAGGGCTGTCCGTATCAGCCATGAAGTCCTCAGACTCCGAGGCCGCGGTGGATAATACGTCGTCGTCATACTGCCCACAACCGAAGGAGATAGCATCGTATGCCTCCGGGGTGGGCTATAAACCCCCGTCCGAGAAAACGACGGGTTCGACGAAGCTGGTTTCCTGCACTCGGGTAGGGGAGAGCGAGCGATGTGGAGAAAACTCCAGCGCTGCGCTGTCATCGTAAGTCAGGTCACACATGTCTCCCCAAGCCATTGCCTCGTGCGGTGCCTCGGCAGCCGCAGAAGCGACACGGCGGGGGTTGGACGCGGGGGCGACCTTGGAAAACACTTCTACCCTCGAGCGCAGTACTTTAAGCCGCAGGCCATCACAATGGGGACAAGAGGAAAGGCCACTAAGCGCAGACTGCGCGTGATGTAACCCCAAACAGACTACGCACCTTTCGTGAGTGTCTCCCTTCATGATGAACCTGGTACACGGTTCCTTGCACTTCCGAAAGCTCATCGCGTCCGCAAAGAGGAGTTAGCACTGCTCGAATAAAACCGCTATGAACGCGAGATGATTCCAGGGCACAGATGATTCTCTTTCCTGAAGGAAATGAAATCTGAGCGAAATAGCGCGCGGCACCCGGGTATACGATGCATACGCATGCGTAAGGCGGTGCCAAGCGCTATTTGGCCAATAGGATTGGCGAGATGGTATAGGGCTTCAGACATTCGTCACACCAAGAGGTGTTCCCATACGGTGACGTCACCGCAGCATCGAAGTGACCTATGAAAGGGAACTTCATCTTTCTTTCCAAATGCAATAACTTCAGCTTTTTCCTTGTTTAACTGAAGAAAGTTCTGGCACATCCAACTATTAATTTCATCAGTACATTGGCAGAGGGAGTCAATGGGGCTGTAGTCATTTGGCGATAAGGCTAGGTAAATCTGTGTATCATCAGCATAGCTGTGATAGGCAATTTGGTTCTTTCTCATTATTTGACTTAGTGGAAGCATATACAGGCTAAACAAGAGCGGTGCAAGAATTGAGCCTTGTGGGACTCCGCATTTCATGGACATCCACTTAGACTTATGCTCTCCTAGACTCACATAATAGCCTCTCCCTTCTAAGTAAGATCTGAACCATTTGAGTACCATCCCAGAAAGCCCGACCCAGTTTTCCAGTCTCTCTAGTAGTATGTTATGATCGACAGTGTCAAACGCAGCACTGAGATCTAGCAATACCAGCACTGATATTTTGCCAGAATCAGAATTTAAGCGAATATCATTTATTATCTTAATGAGTGCTGTCTCTGTGCTGTGATGGAGCCGGAAACCAGATTGAAAATTGTCCAGGTATCCATTTGAGTTTAAGTATTTGTATAAAAACTAGTGTATTAAAAACTACCTTTTCTATAATTTTGCCTATAAAAGGAAGATTAGATATTGGTCTATAATTGCTCAAAATGGTGTTATCAAGATTGCTCTTTTTCAGGAGGGGCTTAACAAAAGCAGTTTTCAGGGAGTTTGGAAATGTCCCAGAAAGAAGTGAGGCGTTCACCACTTCTAAGAGATCTGCTTCTAAACAGTTAAGCACACTTTTGAAAAAAGATGTGGGAAGTGTGTCAAGATAGCAGGTTGATGATTTTAGGTGCTGCACTATTTCTTCCAAAATTTTGCTATCAATTGCTTCAAAAATAGACATAGTATCTTTTTGATATTGTGGACAAATCTGTCTGACCTCTGCATTGCTTGAGGATGTGCTAATCACCTTCCTGATATTGATGATCTTCTCAGAAAAGAAGGACGCAAACTCATTGCATTTGCTGTCTGAGAGCATTTCACTGGGAATCTGACTTGGGGGGTTTGTCAGTCTCTCAACAGTGGCAAAAAGAGTACGCGTGTTGTTTAAGTTACTGTTTATAAGGTTTGAGAAGAAATTCAGAAATTCTCTAAAAGCATGAAAGCTGTCCTTATAGATGCTATAGTGAATTTCAAGTTTCATCTTCCACCACATCTGCTCGGCTTTTCTGCATTGTCTTTTCATAGTCTGAACTGCTGTTGATCTTCTCCAAACTGATTTCTGTCTGTTTGTTTTCTTACTGACTATTATTGGAGCAATATCATCAATAACATTCTTAACTTTTGAGTTAAAGGAATCAAGGAGAATATCAACAGAGTCTGCAGAAATGCTTGGTGGTAAAGATATAGCCACCATAAACAGCACACTAGTGTTCTCGTTAATGCATCTCCTTCTGACAGAGACAGATCTAGATTCAGTGGTAGCAGAGATTTATATATCAAAGAAAATACAGAAGTGATCAGATAACAATGGATGAAAATAACAATGGATGAAATGTTTAGACCCCTACTGATGATTAAATTTAGAGTGTGTCCACCTTTGTGTGTGAGTCCATGCACATGCTGAATCAGGTCAAAAGTGTTTAGAACATTATCATTTCTTTTGTAGTTTTGTTTTCTGCATTATCTATGTGAATATTAAAATCCCCTGCAATAGCAAAACAGTCAAACTCTAAGGAAATCATTGATAACATTTCTGTGACCTCTTCAACAAAGGCTGGAGAGTATTTTGAAGGCCTGTAAATAATGATAAACAGAATGCATGGAGCACCTTTCAGCACAATCCCTAGATATTCAAAAGACAAGTACTGACCAAATGACACTTGCTTGCATTGATAGACATCTTTAAATAGAGCAGCTACACCTCCACCTCTCCTAACACTCCTGCAGACACTCATGAAAGTAAAGTTAGGAGGGGCTGCTTCATTGAGGACTGTTGCACTGCAGCTGTCTTCTAGCCATGTTTCGATTAGAAACATATAATCCAGATTGTTTGTGGTTATAAAGTCATTGATTGGAAATGATTTACAGGTCCTTCTCAAAAAATAAGCATATTGTGAAAAAGTTCATTATTTTCCATAATGTAATGATAAAAATTAAACTTTCATATATTTTAGATTCATTGCACACCAACTGAAATATTTCAGGTCTTTTATTGTTTTAATACTGATGATTTTGGCATACAGCTCATGAAAACCCAAAATTCCTATCTCAAAAAATTAGCATATCATGAAAAGGTTCTCTAAATGAGCTATTAACCTAATCATCTGAATCAACTAATTAACTCTAAACACCTGCAAAAGATTCCTGAGGCTTTTAAAAACTCCCAGCCTGGTTCATTACTCAAAACCGCAATCATGGGTAAGAGGTTAACCCAGAAGGCCATCATTGACACCCTCAAGCGAGAGGGTAAGACACAGAAAGAAATTTCTGAACAAATAGGCTGTTCCCAGAGTGCTGTATCAAGGCACCTTAGTGGGAAGGCTGTGGGAAGGAAAAAGTGTGGCAAAAAACGCTGCACAACGAGAAGAGGTGACCGGACCCTGAGGAAGATTGTGGAGAAGGACCGATTCCAGACCATGGGGGACCTGCGGAAGCAGTGGACTGAGTCTGGAGTAGAAACATCCAGAGCCACCGTGCACAGGCGTGTGCTTTTGAACCAGAAACAGCGGCAGAAGCGCCTGACCTGGGCTACAGAGAAGCAGCACTGGACTGTTGCTCAGTGGTCCAAAGTACTTTTTTCGGATGAAAGCAAATTTTGCATGTCATTCGGAAATCAAGGTGCCAGAGTCTGGAGGAAGACTGGGGAGAAGGAAATGCCAAAATGCCTGAAGTCCAGTGTCAAGTACCCACAGTCAGTGATGGTCTGGGGTGCCATGTCAGCTGCTGGTGTTGGTCCACTGTGTTCTATCAAGGGCAGGATCAATGCAGCTAGCTATCAGGAGATTTTGGAGCACTTCATGCTTCCATCTGCTGAAAAGCTTTATGGAGATGAAGATTTCGTTTTTCAGCACGACCTGGCACCTGCTCACAGTGCCAAAACCACTGGTAAATGGTTTACTGACCATGGTATTACTGTGCTCAATTGGCCTGCCAACTCTCCTGACCTGAACCCCATAGAGAATCTGTGGGATATTGTGAAGAGAAAGTTGAGAGACGCAAGACCCAACACTCTGGATGAGCTTAAGGCCGCTATCGAAGCATCCTGGGCCTCCATAACACCTCAGCAGTGCCACAGGCTGATTGCCTCCATGCCACGCCGCATTGAAGCAGTCATTTCTGCAAAAGGATTCCAGACCAAGTATTGAGTGCATAACTGAACATAATTATTTGAAGGTTGACTTTTTTGTATTAAAAACACTTTTCTTTTATTGGTCGGATGAAATATGCTAATATTTTGAGATAGGAATTTTGGGTTTTCATGAGCTGTATGCCAAAAATCATCAGTATTAAAAGAATAAAAGACCTGAAATATTTCAGTTGGTGTGCAATGAATCTAAAATATATGAAAGTTTAATTTTATCATTACATTATGGAAAATAATGAACTTTTATCACAATATGCTAATTTTTTGAGAAGGACCTGTATATGTATATAAATGCATGATACTGATTGTTGTTTATTTTATTTATCTATTTATGTTTGTTGGTTGGTTTGTTTGTTTGTAATACATATTTATGTATTAAACAGTTTATGGACAATCATGGAGTTCTGTTTATATAGACAAATTATATTAGTAATGTATAATATTAATAAAATAATAACAAGAATAATAAATATTGCTGCAAGCAGCAATTATGGGGCCAAGCACTCCACCGGCAAATTGAGGATCTAAGCATGGCATGGAGCATCACACCAAATGCAACAATGAGCAATTACAGCAATTTTAGGATGATTGTAATCGAAATGGCGGAAAAATCATAAATACAAGCACTAGTATTATGATTAAATGGTGTAGCGTGAACCAGACAAATTAAAGATTCGATCGGGAGCCTGGTTGAAACATGAGCCGAATTCCACAGAAAGGCAGGATGTTGTAAATCAACTCCCAGCACCACAGTCTGATAACCAACCAACTCTCTCAGAGAACAGCTTTCAACATTAACACCATTAGAACAATTATTGACAATTTCAATTCGAAGAAGAGATTGTCTAATTTGGGGCAAGTAATCAAAGAAATGGACAGTCTGACCCTCACATGTAAAGCCATGAGAGTAAACAAGATCGTTGGATTGACTTCCCCCCACCTAGCAAAACCAGACTGAAATTCCTAAGGAGACCTGTTAAACCCTCTGGTCTTCACAGGACATATCCTTTCTCCCCAGAATGGCACAGAGAATGCCTTCCAATGCATATATGCACCAAAATGAACTCAAAAAAGACTTCTAAATGGATATCAGTCCATTGCTCAACTCCATATCATACATGAACCCACACATTTGATTATAATGTTTCTAATCACTTATTGTGTATGTCTTTTTAAATAACTCTTGAATAGCTTAAGGGATCATATTCATGTTTAGAATGTGTGTGTTCGAATCTTCTTGCTTGAAACGTTTCTGACCATCAGTTATTTATCAAATGTATCATATTCTTGTTATAGGAATCATGTCCAAATTATACCCTGCAAGACCGGGAAAAGTCGGACCTCGTGCTTGATAAGATAACATATGATTTATGAATGGGTGGGACAAACAATGCAACACACCGAGAAAAGACAATATCTAATTGGTCAAGACAACATTTGAGGTGTGGCCAAAAGGCCAGTTTAAATACTCAGGACACCATCAAATTTTGCTTTTAGCTTTTAGCTTTTAGCGTTTGCTTTTAGCTTTTGCTATCAGTCATGCCGGCTTTTAGCCTGCTTTTAGTCATGCATTGTCATCACTTTTAGCGTTCTTCGAGCGCCGTTCCAGCGTGCTTCGGCCTGCACGCCTGCTGCTACTTAGCCACAATGAGAAGAAACACCACCTAGTCTCGTCAAACTTTACTTCTGTTCTTTTACTTTGGTTTCTTTTCTTTTCCGTTTGAGAGTTTCGTGTTCTGAGTTAAGTTTTGTAACGCCGTGTCTCCGAGTCTGACCTCGAGTGCCCGTCTGAAACTTCAACCAGCCCACAACTCCGCATCTTCAGCCAACGCCCAACCACGGGCTTCCCAAGACGTCACTTCAACGACTACTGAACTTCCATCCAATCAGCAACTTCGGGAAACCCCCTTTTCAGAGACAACAAAGGGAACCCCGTTACACAGGCAACGCAAGTAACCTCCAGACTCACATCTGTACTGGTGTTATCTAATATAATTTTAACCTCATTGAGGAACTCAGTGCGAGGGTTAATTAAGTGATTAATGGTTGTTCATGTCTATGCAATTTCACGTATTGCTGTAAACTTGGGATTTCACATTTTCATCCTCTTAAACTCATTCTTTCCTAACTTTCTATCTTCCTGCAACTTGTGTGAATGTGTGAGTGCGTGTGCTTATGTGTTAGATTAGTTTATATGTCTTAGATTTATCTAATAAAGCCTTATTTATATTGAAAAGAGAAGTATCTTGTGTTTTGTGCTCACAAGTTAATGTCTTAAACTGCCGATCTTGTTACTGTGCTAATTAATAGTGTTTTCACTATACTTTGGATATTAATATCCAGCGCAGATTTGATGTTAAACGGCTCGTTCAGTGAATCGCTGGCCGTTTCATTGATCAGCCGTGAAACTGTTCAAATTCCCTTTAAAATCTTAAATGATTCCCTTTGAGCTAAATTGACCTGTTTCCCTTACAATGGCTTATCACTTTTGACCAACAGGTGGCGCTGTAATCAAATCATTTTGTTGTGTTCTGTGTGATGTGACAATGGCACACACAAAGTTTGGTGTCAGTATGGCAAAGCATTGCAGAGATGAAGTGTAATTTTGGCATTATGCCTGAAATTCATTGCTGTGGTATGTGAAAACGGTTTTGTCTATTGACACAAAATCCATAAAATAAATTTCAGCACAGTCTGAAGATCATCTAACTCGTTTTTGGTGAAAATTGGACCAACGGTTGATGAGGAGTTTGAAAAAGTAGGTTTTCAACATAAATCAAAATGGCGGACAGGAAGTTCAGCTTACTCTGGCATATTTGGCATATATGTTGTCAGCATAAGCCATGGAATATTTTGAGACCAGTTTCATTGCAATAGGCTAATGCAATAAAAAGTTATTAGCATTTTTATAAATGTAATTATTAATGGTTAATGAATGGTTTATTACTCTTTGCCAATAGGTGGCAAATTACCAAATTGATGTGCAATGGTCAGTGTGAGGTGACAATGGCACATACAAAGTTTGGTGTAAATATGTCAAACCTTTACAGAGATACAGCTCTCAGATGCAGTTTGGCATCTTTTCAGCAAATTTGTTCATGCGCTAAACGAAAACCGTTGTGTGTAGCAACACGAAATCCATAACTTTTTGCCAGCTTTGTCTGAAGATGATCCGAGCCAAATTTGGTGAAAATCGGACAAATGGTCTAGGAGGAGTTCGAAAAAGTAGGTTGTCAACATGAATCAAAATGGTGGACAGGAAGTTCAGCAAATATTGGTAAAATACGATTACAATAGGCTAATGTAAGCAAAGGTTATTAGCATTTTTCTAAATTTCATCATAACTTTTGACCACAAGGTGGCGCTGCCCCAAAACTTTTTGAGTACCATGAGGGTATGGAGCTGAAGATTTTTGTAATTAGTTTCCTAAAGATACGCTAATGCGTTTGTAAAATATAGCATTTTAGAACATAATTCAAAATGGCAGACGACCAAAATGGCTGACATTGGAAAACTAGGTATCATTCAATTCGGCATGATGCACCAAATCTAATGAGACCAGTGATTGTGATTTGTGATTTTTGGCCAAAGCATTCAGAAGTTATGAGCAAAAATATGCATTTTTCATATCTCCTGACCACTAGAGGGCACAGTGCCAAAACACTGCAGGTAGTCTCAGGTCATGCTTGTTATAAATCACTCCAAGTTTGGTCTCAATAGGCCAATCCGTTGCGGAGATATAGCCTCACAAGCATTTTTGCGTGCTTTTTGTAGAATTTGTTCTCGTGGTATTCGAGAACGGTTGGACGAATCAACTTGAATTCCATAACTTTTGGCCGGAATGGTCTGAAGATGATCTGATCCAATTTTCGTGAAAATCGGACTAACTGTCTAGGATGAGTTCAAAAAAGTAGGTTTTTCGAACAATTGAAAATAGCGCAAAAACTAAACCTGGCGATTTTTGAATTTTGGGGTCCATTCGACTCGGCGTCAGCCAAGGATTCAGAGGAAAAAATAATTTTCCTTCTGTGCCTTACGGTTCAAAAGTTATTAGCGTAAAAATATTGAAATTTTGGACAAGTGGTGGCGCCAGAGAGTTGGAGTTAGAGACTCCAAATTTGCTATGGTTAATGTTGACACTGTCCTCTATCAGTGTGCCAAATTTCACAACTTTCTCGCAAGCGGTTTTATGGGCTGCCATAGACTTGCGGCGGAAGAAAAAAAAATCACGCTAACAGATACAATAGGTGCTTGGCCCCTAATAATAATGCCAACGATTTCAATAGGTGCCTACGCACCTTCGGTGCTTGGCCCCTAATAATAATGTTATTGCTATCTAGAAAAAAGTTCAAAAAGGAACTGATGAGGGTCATTAATGCACCTTTAAGTGAAGGTTCCTTTGTGGTTGGGAAAGAAAGCACACAAGATGCACACTCTTAGAAGAAAAGGTTAAAAAATGAACCTTTAAGGTTCCCCAGCAGTTGTAATCTTCAGGAACTTCAAATGGTTAATTTTTTAACCATTTCTTCTAAAAGTGTGCATCTCGTGTGCTTTCTTTCCCAAGCGCAGCCACAAAGTTAACTCTCCTGAAGTAACGTAAATAAGACATGTCGGGAGGCGAGCCAAAATGGCGTCTGATGCAAATGGAGTTTTTTGATGTTAAGAGTTGTATTCGTTTTTCACACCCACTGAGCAACTTTACAGTCCTTTAACTGATGTACTGGTCCTTTTGCTGGTTTATGCTGGTTCTTTGCCAGCACATGACCAGCATAAACCAGCAAAGGACCAGCATAAACTAGCAAAGGACCAGCATAAACCAGCAAAAGGACCAGCATAAACCAACAATGGACCAACTTAAACCAACAAAGGACTAGCATAAACCAGCATCCCAGCGTCAAAACATACCTAACCAGTATATGCTGTTTTTTTCAACAGGGCCTTCGGTCATATGATGTAATGGCAGAAAAGAGACGAGGGCGAAATACAGACAATGGAAAATTTGGTTTGGGAAGAGGTCATTCTGCTGACAATCGAAAAATGGATGTCATGGAGACTCATTCCTATGCTCGATGCAGTAGTCCAGAGCTAAAGTTAACTCTGGTCCCAGGTTCGAAGCTATGCATGCCAGATCCCAAGAAAAGTAAATGAGAGCCAACGCTTGCTGAGGTACAGAATAACATCTTGCAAATATTGGTGGGAAAAATGATTCAAAATACCGAAACCATACACCACAAGATCAAACAAAACAGAGAATGCATAAACTCTTTCAAAGAAGCTACTGAATTTCTCTTCAAAGAGATGCATGATGTTAAGAAAGACATTGTGACTCTTAATGAAGTAAATGAAGAACATCAGAAGAGAATTTCAGAGTTGGAAGAAAGAGTGAATGAAGCTGAAAGATACCAAAGGAGATGGAATCTAAGGCTTTACAGTCTAAAAGAGCAAGAAGGAGAGAATGTCAAACAATGAATGATAGACGTATGCCGCGCCGTGGTACCGGAGGCTGCAGATAACTTTCCTCATCACATTGATGTTGTTTATCATGCCGGAAGGAAAAGCGCCAAGAAGGTTCGACCTGTCATCTTGAGGTTTACGGCGAGATCAGCCAGGGAGCTCCCGTGGAAGAGTTAGAAGGGATCAGAGTATCTTCAGTCTAGAAAGTTACGATTTGGAGAGGACCTAACAACAAAAGACAAAGCCACACGTAACAGACTTTGGCCTCAAATTGAAGCTATGCACAAACAAGTGAAAAAGGCATTTTTTTGTCGGTGCCAAAACTATAATTGATGGCAAAGAAATCCGTGGATAAAGTATGACTGATGTTGAAGCAGATGTTTCAGTTTTCTGAGGTAAAGGGTAAATGTTATATCCTTTCTAATAGCTTGAAAGTAAAATGTAACATTACACATTTGTCTTTTATAAGGGTTATAATATAACTGAAGCCTTATATTGCTTTATTTATATGACGGATAGTATATTATAAGTAATTTTTGAATTATTCGTTTTCTTTTACTTCCAATTTTGAAAATGTTGTATAGGCCATTTGGTTTTTTGTGACACAATTAGGTTATTTATGTGAATGTTGTTCTTGGGTGATTGGAAAACATTTGATTTCGGTAATCTATTAAGAGATTATGTCTTTATGTTTATAGTCGTTCAATGTTAATGGCATTCTTGATTTTTTAAAGATTTAAGCTATTTTTTTATTCCTTCAAAGATTCAAGGCTGACTTTTATTTTTTACAGAAAGCTCATGCAGTAACTTCTGATTTTGTTTTTTGGAAAATATCTGGTTGGCAAATGGGAGTAATAAATCAGCAGGGGTTGCAGTTTTGAAAGGTAATTATAAAGGGAATTTTTTTTTTAATTAAAGCTCACTCTTGTGGATGTCACAGTCATGAACTCCTATTCTCTTGTTCCTTTTGAGTTTTCCTTATTTGGTCATTTTCCATTTTTTGTTTAGTTAATTGATTACTCCCCACCTGTTTCTGTTCTCCTGATTACGTCCTTTGTGTTTATAAGCCTGGTCTGTTTAGTTCTAGTTTGTCAGTCGCTGAAGTATCAGAGTGTTTAGTTAAAGTATCATAGTGTTAAGTAAAGTTGAGTTTTGTATGTGTTTTTTCACCATTATCATCATTAAAACCTCTCTCTTTGGATTTTCTTCTGGCACCCTTTATTTGACGACACGCACGTGGTACAGTGGAAGATAGTTGTTTTTAGTTGTAGAAGATGATAATTTTTACAATTTTGGGGAACATCTCTGGTGACAATTATACTCTACAAAACGGGTTATTACAACATTCTAGAGAAGAAATTGTGGATTTCTTTAAAAATCTGCCCAGTTGATTTTAGGTGGTGAATGGAACACTATTAATGATCCATTTTTGGATTGTTTTCCTCCCCGTATCAGTAGACAGTCCCAATATACTGATATATTTTATTTATGTTCCCAATTAAATTGTCGGGATGAATGGAGGCACAGAAATCTTGATAAGATAGACTTTACTTGGAGTAATAAGGATAGATCTATACAATCTAGAATTGATTTTTGGTTAACATCTGAGGAACTTGGGAATCAAACTAAAGAGACTGGCATAGTGCCTTCAGTCTTCAGTGACCATGGAATGATCCATTTATGCCGTGTTTCCACCGAAATTACCCGGAACATTTGTACCAGGAACCCCAGACCCCCCCCCAGACCTGTTGCTTTCTGCGTTTCCACCGCGGTCTAACGTACCGGGAAGATTAGGCAACTAGACTGGTGACGTAGGTCTGCGCACGTTTCTCAATACAAAGTAAGCTGATTTTGGACTTGCATCCTTGGTAATTCGGACTTTGCGCATTCGACTCCGGAGTGTGATGTCCACGACGACGTAATTCTGCAAACAGCAGCGTACTTCATAACATCAGTCAGCTCGCCTTGGCTACTGCAATTTTCCCTTAATGTATATTTACAATAAAACGAAATATAATATGAAATACCACTGCCTCCTTGCGTTTTCATTTGAAGATAATAATAGCCGCAGAAATGTGCTTAGTTCAGGGAAATGTGTATATATACAGCCATTACAATGAAACAAAATATTATATCAATTAGCCTTTTTTATTTTCATTTTAACATATAGATAAGTTGAATACAGACCAAAGATTACCTGTTAGATTTACTCAAAACAAATTATATTTTATGTATAATCACTAAAGAGACATCAGAGCCAGCGGCACATGTCAGAAGGACTAGCCGAGGTGAGGCCGCTCTCCGTGGATACATGACCACTAAGCTCCCGCTGATTGCGTGGAGTTGACCGTCTCCGAAATCAGTGAAACACATTTTTAAATAGGCGCTGTCTTTATAAATAAACCAAAGATTTGAGTTTTAAACAACTATATTCTTGCCTGAAATACTTTTAAAACTACATTTCATGACACGATAACAGTAATATTTTGAAAATGATCTGAATAAATGGTGGTTGAAATCACAATGCTGCATGAACTCAACCAATCAGCGTGTTTAGCGCCCAAGTCCCGCCCCCGAAAGTTCCAGAACTTTGAAAAAGTACTACCTCACCAGCAGGGACTTTCTGAGGGGCATTTTTTTACCCAGAACTTTATTTAGTTCCTGGTTCCTCTGGTGGAAACACATCGAGTATCAGCCCAAAGTCCCTAGTTCCTGGGTAAAGTTCCTGCGGTGGAAACGCGGCTTTAGTTATCAGCCTTGGTGATACAAGAACTCGAGGATCTAATGTCAATTACTGGAAATTTCAGTTTAAGGATGAAAATAGCCACAGACACGACGTAGTTCCACAAAAGTTTTATTTCTCCCGCTCCTCCATGCGAGCAAAAACCCAACTCCAGTAGAAAACAGTCTCGCAGACAGTCACGCAGACTCTCGCGATAATACATTCCCTTGCACAGGAAGTTAACAATCTCCCTCTCTTCTTTAAATAAAAAAAATGAATGAATGGGTGACTTTGACATATAAAACATTGTCACCAAATAAAAACATTTTTAGAACACTAACATTTAAGTGAGTTTGAGTATTTAAACAAAAAAAACTGTACCAAGATAAATGCTCAATGGACCAGATATTACAGTTTCCATACACCCTCATACAGCGCTTTAAGAAGCATAAGTGAGGAAGCACCTTTCTTCGTCAAACAGTCAGCAAGTTGTGACTTGGCTGTTGACCAACGCACTTCTTTGATTTTGTTAGCATGTATGAGCTCTTTGACACCGCTTATTTCTAATCTTAGTCTCTTCTCTGTGACCTGTTTTGTAGACTTAAGAGCGTCAAACAGGGAATGGTTATCAGTAACACAAATAAGGGGGAGAGCATTAAGATCAGCTTTACCAGTGGTAAGCTCGGAGTAGAGCATAGCCAAGAACATGGCATTGTCAATACCATCTGACATGGCAAGGGTTTCTCCTGCCAGTGTGCTTCTTACCACACGTCTGATTTTTTTAGATTGCCAAAACAGTGGAGAGAACTTTCCTGTTTTTTCCATGAGGGCAATTAAAGCCCTTCCCTGTGTACCTCCATCTGGAAGATTGCCAAGTGAAGCATCACTATAAACCACCAAACTCAAATCATCACTGTTGCCCAAGTGTTGAAACTTAAGTGTGACCTTCTCTGACTTAAGTTTACGGATAACTCTGTTCACTTCATGTATGGACTGAACAGTAGCATTCTTAATGTTGGATGCTAGGCTACATGTGTTAAACATAACATCTGGTCTTGTTTGTTTAGCAACCCACAGAACCTGTCCTATTTTGGATCTGAGTTGTTCTCTTTCTTTCTCGTTTAGTGGAGCCTCTCTCTGTACAGCACGTGCTGCCTGTAAGTGAACTGGTTGTAGGTTTTCAATATAACTGTGCTGATGCACCTGCACTACACCACCCACAGTAGCAATGTTCATCCCCACATATGAAAAACTCTCATGCTCTTCACGACCCACGTGAAATGCAGATTTAAGTACAGGAATGACATTAGTAACAAAGTGCTCTGAACCTGGCCAAAAAAAATCATCCACATGTCATGCCAGTACTCCTGTCACCTCAGACTGCTCATTCTGCCAATAAAACACTGCAGGACCGACCCGTGACATTTTACCACCACTGTTCAGCATGAGTTCTTTGACCTTGTTGTACCAGTAGAGGGAAGTGTCTGCAAGTCCATACACACATTTTTTTAGTTTCCACACCGCATTGTCCACGCCTGCTTCTGGTGGGGGACGAATGTAAATGTCTCTTGAGAGTTCCATTCCCTGCAAAAAAGCGGACTTAATATCCATAGAATTCACTTGCCATTTGTTTTGACAAATAACAGCTAACAGCAGCCTGAGTGACTCTGATGCACATGTGGGAGAATCTTTTTGTAACTCATGAATATTGACTTCTTCAAAACCTCTCGCCACAAGGCGAGCTTTGGGAACAATACCATTAGACGTTTCCTTCAACGTACAGACCCATCTAGTAGAGATGCATTTCTGACCCTTGTCTGTGACCTCTTCGTAAACATTATTATTTTGCCAGTTTTCAATCTCTTGCTGTTTAGCAGCATCAAAAGAGATGTCTTTGGTAATAAGTACATCAACATCGGTGTTTTCACATTCAGTGAAAAGTTCATCAACATGTGACATGTCTAAAGCTTCCTTTTGACCCTCACTGCCATTTGGTTTAAGATACTGCACAATGTACCAGTTTTTATATTGCCCTTTTGCTTTTCCTGCTCTGCCTAAAACTCTGGCAGTGTGTTTAGTACCATCATCTCTGTTTGTAAATGTAACTGTCTGACCTGTTCTCAGTTTGACACCAGTGGAACCCACTATATTAGTAGCATCACTCTCTGTCTCATTAGTTTGTCTCACGTCTTCTCTATCATCTGTTTCTGTGTTTTCAGGGATTTGCACTTCTCTATTAACACTCATTTCATCATCTGAATTCTCTGACACATCAGTGTGTATTACGTTTTCATTTTCTTTACTATTTTCAGGAATATCAGGTAGTACAGGTTTATCCTCATCCTGTGCATTAACTTTATTCAGCCTGGACTGGTGTACTCTGACAAGAATCCCACCATGTCTGACAAACACTACAGAGCCATCTTGACCGATAACTACAGCAGGGCCTTTCCACTCTGTACTGTCTGCTCGTTTGTAGTACACTCTGTCTCCTGTCTCATACTTTTCATCTGTAGGCCTGAGCTGCTTTCGTAAAGCTCTTCTTATTCTTTCTGAGCATTCCACCTCTGTGAATGCTCTTCTGGAAGCATGCAATGCTGCTAGGTGCTGTCCTACTCTAGTACTCATAGAAGTGCCCTCTAGAGCAGGCAGTTTATCAACCAAAATGGAGGGAAGATTAGGACTGTGACCAAACACAAGCTGGTGTGAACTATAACCATGCACATTGATCATACTGTTTTTGGCCATTAGAGCCCAGTCTAGAGCAGTCTGCCAGCCACACCCGTTTTCCTTTTTCACCTTCAGGAGGATCTCAGTCAGTGTCATATTGTGTCTCTCCAGCAGCCTGTTGCTCCAAGGACTGTATGCCGCCGTAGTCTTCATCTCAATGTTGAATTTTTCTGCCATCTCCCTTATCTCCTCATTGTTGAACTCGCCACCGTTGTCAGTGTATATTTGTTTAGGGGCACCATGAACACTTATCCACAAGTGAATAAAGGAGTTGACAATCTCCGAGGCTTTCTTTGTTCTCACAATGTCTCTCAGATCTAGAATATCTATTCTGCTCGAAGATAACAATTTACCATAATCCATGTTCCACAACACCTACATCCATTGCCACCGTCTTATTGTACTCTGAGGCTAAAGGCAAACCAACAGCAGGCCTGGGCTTGGTTCTGCTATATCTTTGACATACCTCACAGTCACGGATGATCTCTTGCAGAATAACTGGACAGTCTTTGTCAGTATTTCCAGAGCTGAGGATGAGCCTCTGCAGCCGGTCTGCAAACTGCTTGTGAAGCTTCAGGAGAACTTTACGTTTCTCTTTTGTAGACATCTCTGCTGTGACGACAAGGACTTCACTTTCATTGGTGTCCGCTTCAGTATTATCATCTCTAATGTCAACACAATAGTGTCCCGAACTAGAACTAGAGCTCAAGAGGCACTGGTTGCTTGAACATGACAACTCTGTCATTCTCCATGTCTAAAACAGTTCCTGCTCTCTTTAAAGCCATTTTGCTCAGCAGTAGAGGAATATCAACAGGAACAACTTCCGTTTCAATGTGACATTTTGTTGGTCCGATCTTAGCGGGAAGCTTCACCTTTCTGTTGGAGTGTACCACCTGACCATCACCAAACCTGAAAGGTCTGCAGGTTGAAGATTCTGTTTGCATCAGTTTGTTTATTTGGCTTTGGATCAGGTCTTTCATGTAATTATCCAGCCACTTTTCACCACAAACAGTACGTGTGCATGCGGTGTCAATGATAGCTGATCCCAGTGATTCAGTTAGGAAGATCTCAGAGTCAGTCATGACTTTTGTAAACAGTGTTATGTTACACTCTTCGACATTTTCATCTTCTGCTAGCTTTACTTCATTTCTCCGATGAGGACAGTCTTTGGCCCAATGGTACGTGCCCTTACAAATTACGCATTTTGTTCGCTTACCATATTTGTCGAGTGGATTTGTACCTTGCTGCGGCTGCCGCTGTCTGCTCTGTAACGGGCCGTTGTTCCGTCTGAATTTACCCGATGGCCTCTGCTCCATGAAAAACGCCGCGTCTTGAGTCTCGCTGCTGCCGCTTGCTCCACTGGTTTTTCCTCCAAAAATCCGCTTCAACGCTGACTTCATGGATGCGAATGTCAAATCTGTACACGCTGTAAGTGCTAGCTGCCTACTCTTCTCCTCAAGACATGCCGTGTCCAGGAGTTTAAACGCTAACACAGCGTCAGGCAGGGTCATGTTGTACTTCTTCATGCGGTTGTATCTCTGCTCAAAGTCTATGATGTAGTCCGCCATGGACACCGCGCTGTCTTTGGAAATCGAGTCGAAATGAGAGAACGCTTCATAAGCGCGGTCTTTTTCTTCTCTCAAGAATACCTCGTCCAGCTTTGCTAGCAAGGTTTCCATACCGTCGTCTTCGTTTAGATCGTTCGCAGGTATTTCCAAAGCGGTCTCTCTGGCTCGTCCCTCGAGCCCCAACACCACTGCGAGTGCCTGCTTTTTCTTGTCCAAGTCCGTAACAAGTTTCCAAATACTAATTTCATTCTTCCAGCACTCGTATGGTCGGGCTTCGTCAAGCTTAGGCGGCACTCTATAGTTGGAAACCATCCTCTGCTACCATGAAAATAGCCACAGACACGACGTAGTTCCACAAAAGTTTTATTTCTCCCGCTCCTCCATGCGAGCAAAAACCCAACTCCAGTAGAAAACAGTCTCGCAGACAGTCACGCAGACTCTCGCGATAATACATTCCCTTGCACAGGAAGTTAACAAAGGATAATGTTAAAAGTGTGATAAAGAGATGTTACAATAATGCTAAAATATCAGACTTATATGGAACAAATTGGTAAATTATGAAATGAAGTTAGAAGATTTGCAAGAAGTAAAGAAATAGCCAAAACCAAAAGAAACAAAGTAAATAGTTTAATTCGAAATATAATTGATATATGAGAAACAAATAGAAAGTGAACAAGATAAAAATCTATTACAATTTGAATTAGAACAAATCTATGAATATAAAGTGCATTTATAAGGTCAAGGAGAAAGTGGTTAGAAAAAGGTGAATCAAATTCGAAATATTTTTTTCAATCTAGAAAGAATTTTTTTTTTTAGATTTTTTCTCTTTAAAGAAACTCAAGATTAACGATTCTCTTATAGTGGACCCAAAATTAATATCTAATTATGTTGTTACATTTTATGAAAAGTAATATGCCCAAAATAACAATTTAGGTAATGTTTTTTTTTCTAGATTCACTTAAAGAAAATGCGAAAACTATAGATCATCATTCTAAATACATATGTGATAAAGACATAACTCTTGAAGAAATTTATAAAAGCATTGAAAAGCTTAAAAATAATAAAGCACCAGGTAATGATGGGCTGACCTGTGAATTTTATAAAGAGTTCAAAGAAGATATCTTAGAGTTTCTTTTATATGACTTCAAAGAAATTTTGCAAAATGAAGTAATGTTGCCAACTATGTTACAGGGATTGATTACATTGATTCCTAAGCCAGGTAAAGAACTATTAAATAAAGAAAATTGGAGACATATAACTTTCACATATATTTGCAAGTCGATTAAAGTTAGTTTTAAAGGAAATTATAGATGATTGTCAATCTGGCTTCTTACGTGGTAGATATATTGGCATTTATATTCGATTAATATTACATTTGATTGACTACAATTTTCTTTCTTTTAAATGATGATAGTTACATATTTTTATAGATTATTATAAAGCATTTGATACTGTAAACCACACATTTTTATTTGAAGTTCTTGATTTCTTTGGTTTTGGCAACAACTTGATTCTTGCAGTTTGAACATTATATAATAATTGTAATAGCTCTGTTAATTGTAATAGGTTCAGTAGACTTTTTGCTCTAAATGAATGGTTATTGTCATGGTATAAAGAACAGAAACTGCTCTTTGTTAATAATTGGAATCTTTCTGGGAGCGACCTAGGCTTTTTCGCGCTGATGGCCTGCACCCCAGCAGAGTCGGAGCAGAACTCCTGTCGGACAACATCTCCAGGACTCTACGCTCCATTTGACTAGTAACCCAATTCTCAAATAACTGCTATGATGCCCTTTGTTCTACCCGCTTAAATGTTAGAAGTACTTGCGCTGTCCAATCTATTAATACTGTGTCTGTTCCCCGAATAGTGAGGTCAAAATATAAATTTAATGTAGGATCTAGAAAAAATCTTATCGTGATTAAACCAGAAAAACGTAAAATAAATGAACAAAAACAATTTTTAAAGTTTGGGCTCATAAACATTAGATCACTCACACCCAAAGCAGTCATTGTAAATGAAATGATCACAGATAACAGTTTTGATGTACTCTGCTTGACTGAAACCTGGCTAAAACCAAATGATTATATTGGTCTAAATGAGTCTACTCCATCAAACTACTGTTATAAACATGAGCCCCGTCAGACTGGTCGTAGGGGAGGTGTTGCAACAATATATAGTGATATTCTCAGTGTTACCCAGAAAACAGGATAAAGGTTTAAATCATTTGAAATACTTATGCTTAATGTTACACTGTCAGATATGCAAAAGAAATCTATTGTATCTCTTTCTCTGGCTACTGTGTATAGACCACCAGGGCCATATACATAATTCCTAAAAGAATTTGGAGATTTCCTCTCAGACCTGTTGGTTACCGCTGATAAACCGCTAATTTTCGGAGATTTTAACATTCATATTGATAATACAAATGATGCATTAGGACTTGCGTTTACTAACTTATTAAACTGTTTTGGAGTAAAGCAAAATGTCACCGGGCCCACTCATCGTTTTAATCATACGCTAGACTTAATTATATCGCATGGAATCGATCTTACTGACATAGATATCGTACCTCAAAGTGATGATGTTACTGACCATTTCCTTGTATCGTGCATTTTGCGTATTGATGATAATAACTAATATAGCTTTGCGTTATCGTCCGGGCAGAACTATTGTTCCAGGCACCAAAGACAGATCCGCAAATAACCTGCCTGATTTATCTCAACTGCTCTGTGTACCCATAAATACACATGAACTAGACAAAATGACTGGCAACATGGGCACTATCTTCTCTAATACATTAGAAGCTGTTGCCCCCATCAAATTAAAAAAAGGTTAGAGAAAAAACGTACTGTGCCATGGTACAACAGTAATACCCACGCTCTCAAGAAAGAAACTCGTAGTCTTGAGCACAAATGGAGAAAAACTAACTTGGAAGTTTTTAGAATTGCGTGGAAAAACAGTATGTCCAGCTATAGACAGGCTCTAAAAACTGCCAGGGCCGAGCATATCCACAAACTCATAGAAAATAACCAAAACAATCCAAGGTTTTTATTTAGCACAGTGGCTAGATTAACAAATAACCAGACGCCACCCGATCTAAATATTCCCTCACAGTTAAATAGTAATGACTTTATGAATTTATTCACTGATAAAATAGATAAAACATCAGAAATACAATAACAAATGTAGATTCTACAGCGTCTAATACTTTTCCTTTTATCTATCGCACCCAAAGATAAACTGCAGTGCTTTACAACTATAGGACAGGAAGAGCTAAATAAACTTATCACTGCATCTAAACCAACAACATGTT
This sequence comes from Cyprinus carpio, assembly GCF_018340385.1. NCBI lineage: Eukaryota > Metazoa > Chordata > Actinopteri > Cypriniformes > Cyprinidae > Cyprinus > Cyprinus carpio. The sequence goes on from NC_056589.1 coordinate 11,539,178, forward strand.
TATTAGATCCTGTACCCACTAAATTACTGAAAGAGTTGTTATCCCGTAGCAGAAGAACCACTTCTCAATATTATTAACTCGTAGTTATCTCTAGGTCTCTAGCTCTAGGTCCCAAAACCATGCAAACTGGCGGTTATTAAGCCGCTTATTAAGAAACCACAACTAAATCCAAGTGAACTGGCAAATTACAGACCCATTTCAAATCTTCCATTTATGTCTAAAATTTTAGAAAAAGTTGTGTCTGCTCAATTGTGATAGATTACAAAACTATACAGGTATCCAAGGGCAGGCTTTAAGATGGTTTAGATCCTACCTGTCCGATCGCTACCACTTTGTTTATCTAAATGGGGAGTCATCTCATTTATCACCAGTAAAATATGGAGTGCCACAAGGATCTGTCCTAGGTCCTCTGATATTTTCAATATACATGTTGCCCCTAATATCATTAGAAAATACGGGATTAGTTTCCACTATTATGCTGATGATACTCAACTATATATCTCAACAAGACCAGGTGAAAACTTCAAAATTATCTAAGCTAACAGAGTGTGTTAAAAATGTAAAAGATTGGATGAACAATAATTTTCTCCTATTAAATTCAGATAAGACAGAGATATTACTTATTGGACCAGAAAACATTACACAGAATCTCGTAGATTACAATTTGCAATTAGACGGATGTACTGTTACTTCCTCTACTGTCAAAAATCTGGGTGTTATATTAGACAGTAACTTGTCTTTTGAAAATCATATTTCCCATGTTACAAAAACAGCATTATTCCATCTTAGAAACATTGCCAAGCTACGAAACATGTTACCTGTTCCTGATGCAGAAAAGCTAGTTCATGCATTCATGACCTCTAGACTGGACTATTGTAATGCACTGCTAGGTGGTTGTCCTGCATCCTCAATAAACAAGCTACAGGTAGTCCAAAATGCAGCGGCTAGAGTCCTTACCAGGTCAAGAAAATATGATCATATTACCCCAATACTACAGTCTCTGCACTGGCTACCTATTAAGTTCCGTATCAGTTACAAAATATTATTACTTATAAGGCCCTTAATGGCTTAGCTCCTGCGTGCCTAACTAGTCTTCTACCACGCTACAACCCATCACGCTCCCTAAGGTCACAAAACGCTGGACTTTTGATAGTACCTAGGATAGCAAAGTCCACTAAAGGAGGTAGAGCTTTTTCGCATTTGGCTCCCAAACTCTGGAATAGCCTTCCTGATAATGTTCGGGGTTCAGACAGACTTCCTCTGTTTAAATCTAGATTAAAAACACACCTCGTTGGCCAAGCATTCAAATAATGCATCTCATAATTTGGTGGGTTGACTGCAGTTATATCTGATCAAATGTGCATTATTATTCTTTAGCTTGGGTTAAACTAATTATTTTACTTGGCTGGAACACCAGCTACGCTAATTATGTCTCTATTTGTTTCTCTGCTTTGCCACGGGATTTACATCCCGTGGTAACTAGGATTTACACAAGCTCCAGTCTGGATCCAGAACACCTGAGAAGAGATGATGCCAACCCCCTCAGAGGACCTCAGATGATGCTAACCCAGAGACAACATACAGAACTACCACATTTTGCTATAAGTTTTGATTGCATAATTGCTGTTAATAGTGTAAATCGTCTGTTTGTTTTACGTCTTTTATTGATTTTTCTGAACATTTCTGCCATATGCACATGAACTGACAGTCACCACTGATAAGCTACAACTAAATATTGTAGAAACTTAATTTTCTGTAAAGTTGCTTTGTAATGATTTGTATCGTAAAAAGTGCTATACAAATAAACTTGAATTGAATTGAATTGTTAAACTACCCTTCGAGACCAGTCCTAGATTTAATATAGGTAGATGTGTTAAACAAGGAGATCCATTATCTCCTCTGTTAATTTTAGTGGTCATGCAAGTATTGTATCTTCATATTAAAATCAGTCCGTTTCAAGGTATCCAGTTGCCCAATAATGTGATTAAATGTTCCCAGTTAGCAGATGATGCAGCAATTTTTCTAAAAGACATAAAATAATTAAAAGTGGCTCTTGGGTGTCTATATGAATACTATTTAGTATCAGGGTTAGCTATATATATATATATATATATATATATATATATATATATATATATATATATATATATATATATATAATTGAATTGTTTGCTTTAAAAGAAAGGCCCAGTAACTTGTCTGAGTTTTGTGGCATTCCAATAAAAGACTATATTATTTATTTGGGAATTACGATATGCAAAGATCAAAAAGAACGATTTGCCAAATTTCCAGTTTTCCTTTATCCATTGGTTTTTGGAAATCACAATTTTAAGATGTCAACTGGAAAGAAACCTTTAAGATCTCCAGACTTTTTTGTATCACAAATAAAATTAGAGAAGTATCATACAAGATTGTTCATCGTATTTATCCTGTAAAACAGGTAATTGCAAAGTTTTGTAAAGATATTGACTTGAAGTATGTTTTCTGTAAGGAGGAAAATGAGAGTATTGTTCATTTATTTTATGATTGTATTTATAGCCTACAAAATTATTTTGGTGTGATTTTTTTTGTTTTGTTTTGTTAAAGTATTAAAATTGAATTGCAACTTAAAGAAAAGGATGGGTTTTTTATGAGTATACTGTCGAATTCAAAATTTGGTGTATTGTGAATTTACTCATTATATATGGAAAATTATTTATTCACAAATGTAAATGGACAGTGAAAAATTTTTTTTTTACTTATTTCAAAATGGGAATAAGTCACTATCTGTATACGTTAAAAGAAACAAGAAATGACAAAGAACCCCCCCCCCCAAAAAAAACTGTAAGTTACTTTAAAACCTTAAATCTATTCTTCGAATAATTTGTAATTATTTGTATTTGTTTACAGATGTTTTTATTGCTTTTCTCATTTTATTTTTATTATTTTTTAAGTATTTGTTTTGATTTATTTGTAATGTTATTGCCCTTATGTTCTTCGTTCTAAAAACTGCAAAAAAAAAAAAAAATAAAAAATAATTCCGTAAATCAAGTAAAATAGAAAATTACAGAGCCTCAGCTCTTTCTCCCCGGTTTTACTTAGTTTCACCTATTCATACAATACAATATGAAACATAACCTCAGCAATATGTAACATAACCATTCATAAATACTCTAATTTGTATAATAACAACATTTATTGCAACCCCTCCATTGAAGAGCCTTTAAAAACTGTAACGGCTCTTCTCCATCGTTAATTCTGAGAGTTGACGCGGTGCGCAATGACAGTTGGGTAATTTTCCCTCTCCACTTCCTTGTGAAGTGATGTATTGGTGTTCCCTTATTCCCAGCAAGGGTTCAGATAAAAAATCGGCAGCTGGCAAGCAGGAAGTGGCTGCCATTGACAGCCGGAAGGCAGTTACTGGCAGCCGGCAGGTAGGCGGGACAAGAACCAAAAAAGACATATCAGAGCTGCCACTCGGTGGCAGCCAATCAGTATCGACCAACGTGGACGCAACCAATCACATATAACTACAACAGCAGCCAAATGCTTCAGCAATTTCGGCGATTGATCGAGTGGTAAGTTCGGAAATTGGTGATCGGAGTAATTAATCTTTTTTGCATTGTAAGTTTGAGCCTTTTTAATTGTTATTTTAGTGAACGACAGTGTAACTTTGCCTACTTTAGTTTAATTGTTAAATGTAATCTAAACTTCGTGGTCTGCTTAGTCAAACGTAGTTTTGTGTGTACAATGTTGACATCGTGTATACAATGTTACCATCGGTGTATACACAAAGCCTTACATCGTGTATAATTGTTGTAGGGGGTGTTTTAGGTCCCTGACAAACTCCGTTGACTGTTAGGGTTAGAGGGCACCTTCACATCTTGCATAACGTTAACTTCAAATATTACGTTTAAAGCTAACAAATGACGTACCATTAAATATTAACGTTTGTTAACGTGTTAACGTTAGTCCATTGAATAATAAAAAACGAATGTTGTTTAGTAAGCTTTTGACTGGAATTATATAAGATACACATGCAACACTAACCCATATATTTCTGTGAGTTTAGTCTTTCAGGAGATTGTCTGATATCCATTAACTTATTTGATTCTTCTTTTAAGATCTATGTTCAGGTTTTACATACTGTATAATTTGCTGTTCCAATGGTGGGGGGCACTATATCTGTGTTCCAGTTGAAGTCCTAAGCATGTGAATGCAAAACACTTGGTTGTCTTATTTATTATTTTAAAGCACAACTTTTTTTAATCTATACAAAATATAATGGAACTGTTCATCATTCCTTATAACTTTTAGGCCTGGTTTCACAGACAGGGCTTGGATTAAGCCGTAGTTAAAATAGAACATCGAATCAGTATCGACCAACGTGGACGCAACCAATCACATATAACTACAACAGCAGCCAAATGCTTCAGCAATTTCGGCGATTGATCGAGTGGTAAGTTCGGAAATTGGTGATCGGAGTAATTAATCTTTTTTGCATTGTAAGTTTGATTTTTAATTGTTATTTTAGTGAACGACAGTGTAACTTTGCCTACTTTAGTTTAATTGTTAAATGTAATCTAATTAGTGGTAGAAACGTAGTTTGTGTGTACAATGTTACATCGTGTATACAATGTTACATCGTGTATAATTGTTGCTGTTAGTATGTTAGGGGGCTAACGTTAACTTCAAATATTACGTTTAACGTACCATTAAATATTAACGTTTGTTAACGTGTTAACGTTAGTCCATTGAATAATAAAAAACGAATGTTGTTTGACTGGAATTATATAAGATACACATGCAACACTAACCATATATTTCTGTGAGTTTAGTCTTTCAGGAGATTGTCTGATATCCATTAACTTATTGATTCTTCTTTTAAGATCTATGTTCAGGTTTACATACTGTATAATTCTGTTCCATGGTGGGGGGGCACTATTCTGTGTTCCAGTTGAAGTCCTAAGCATGTGAATGCAAAACACTTGGTTGTCTTATTTATTATTATTTTTTTAATCTATACAAAATATAATGGAACTGTTCATCATTCCTTATAACTTTTAGGCCTGGTTTCACAGACAGGGCTTGGATTAAGCCGTAGTTAAAATAGAACATCGAAGTAGCTTTTATAAGCATGCCTTAGAAAAAAAAAAAACATTACTGATGTGCATCTTGAGACAAAACCATGGCACTGACATATTTTTGTTTTGTTTATGATGCCCAATGGTTGCCAGATGCTGTCCTGTCAGACATTATTCTTCATGTGGTCCTGGAGGAGGGTGATGCTGCATTATTAAATCTGTCTCTGGTTTTGGCTTGACAGTATACACACACACATAAATATATATATATATATATATATATATATATTTGATTAGAGGTTTAAAATTGTGACATACCATTCAATTTCTCAGTTGCCATGTCTGAATGTTTATCTTTGTAATAATGCTGTTTTTATGCTCCTCATTTCAATATACAGGTGTAACAAAATGGAGAGCCAGGAATTCTTCAAAATGTACACACTGCAGCCCTGCGATGAGGTTTACAAGAACTGCTTACCAGGTGTGCAAATTAAGCATGAAAATGTAATCACTGCTAGATACATGATGACAAAATGCAATGGGAATAATCATTAATATGGCTGTGCATGCATGCCTACTGTTAATAAAGCAACTTAGGTATTAATGTCACCGTTTTCTTATGAATAATAAAATGCAGCAGCTAGAGTTCTTACTAGAACCAGGAAGTATGACCATATTAACCCGGTTCTGTCAACACTGCACTGGCTCCCTATCAAACATCGTATAGATATTAAAATCATAAATTATATTAGTCTGTTTCTCTCTTATTCCGAGGTCACTGTAGCCACCAGATCCAGTCTGTATCCAAGTCAGAGGGTCACTGCAGTCACCCGGATCCAGTACGTATCCAGCCCAGATGGTGGATCAGCACCTAGAAAGGACCTCTACAGCCCTGAAAGACAGCAGAGACCAGGACAGAGCCCCAGAGACAGATCCCCTGTAAAGACCTTGTCTCAGACGACCACCGGCACAAGACCACAGGAAACAGATGATTCTTCTGCACAATCTGACTTTGCTGCATCCTGGAATTGAACTGCTGGTTTCGTCTGGTCAGAGGAGAACTGGCCCCCTTGACTGAGCCTGGTTTCTCCTAAGGTTTTTTTCTCCATTCTGTCACTGATGGAGTTTTGGTTCCTTGCCACTGTCGCCTCTGGCTTGCTTAGTTGGGGACACTTCATTTACAGTGATATCGTTGACTTGATTGCAAATTATTGCACAGTTACTATTTAAACTGAACTGAGCTGCATGATGACATCACTGAATTCAATGATTTACATTTACATTTAATCATTTAGCAGACGCTTTTATCCAAAGCGACTTACAAATGAGAACAGTAGAAACAATCAGATCAACGAGAACAACAACGGTATACAAGTGCCATGACAAGTCTCAGTTAGTCTAGTACAGAACAACGTAGCCAGGTTTTTTTTTTTTTTTTTTTTTTGTGAATGTGATAGAAAAGAAAAAAAGGTACACAATGATGAACTGCCTTTAACTGAAAATTGAGTGTTTACTATTGTCCTTCTGCATTATTGACACACTATTTTCCTATTTAATACAGTTGCTTTGACACAATCTGTTTTATTAAATGCACTATATAAATAAAGGAGACTTGACTTGACTATGTTGGAAGAGGAAAACGAGGAGAGATGCACACCCATCCAGGGTTTTGCAGTGATTGGTGCAAGATGCTGGAGGAGTAACTCTGTATAACTCATCAGTTCCAATCTGAGAGTCTTGTAAATACCTCAGGATTGTTGTTAGTGATTCTGATTGATATATCCATCTGCTTGCTTATTGGATGTATTTTATACTGTTTACATTGTATAGCACTGACAACAAAAAAATACCAATACAAATACAAAATCAACATCTAACTATAAATATAAATATAAGTCTTGAAATACAAAAAATACAAAAAATATAAAAAAAAAAAAAATAATAACAGCAAAATATGATTTTAAATAAAGGTAACTGAGACCTCTCTCTTTTTGATCATTTAGGCAGGTGTGTGTATAAAGTCTTTATAATAAATATACAACATACACCTAGTAAGTGCCTCTCATAAATATATATATATATAAATGTGTTTGTGAACATATCTTTCATTATTTCACACAAACACTGATGTACACGCATGCATTCATACATAAACACATTCAGCTGGAAATTAACGTTAAGCCAAATATATTGTTTCTTTGTTTATATTTGAAAAACTTTTTCAATCAAATAATATACAATACTGCCCTTTATACGTATTTAAATAAGTATCAAAAATAATTATACGTTTATATAATTATTTATTTGTCTTGCTGCCGCTGGCTGTCTCCTCCGATTTCCGGTTTTTAGCGACAGCTGCCGTCCGGTTTTAGTGGCAGCAACTTCCTGCTGCCAGTGGCGGCCACTTCCTGCTGACAGCTGCCGATTTTTCGCCGAACCCCCTCTCCTTATTCCCTATGCCGTTTGCAGTGCACTTCGGAATGGAATCTCACTTAAAATGGCGGAATACCCAGTGAAGTCCACTTCGCAGTCCACTTACGGTGGAATGGAACGCACTTAATCTCTGGATATCTGCGTTCACATATTTTACAACGAACTTATTTTTTTTGTAATAAATAAACGTTTATAATATAACATTAAATATAAATGTTGCTTGCAAATTATCATAATTCTGTACTGTCGCACACAACTGTCATTTTGGCTCTTAATCTTTTTTTTTTTTTTTTTTTTTTTTTTTTTTTTTTTGTGCAAGGGACAACTTCCGATCGTGGACCAGCTCCCGGATGTCCGCACACACAATGATAAGGAGACAGGAAACACCAGCCGGTTCAGGGTCAGCTGTGCATGTTAGATCCAGAAAGGAGGTGATGATTTACGTGTAGTAATGAGCTAATAACGTGTTCGAGGGACTCTAATCAGATGTCATAGTTTTGAGACAGTGATTCATTACCAAGTATCACGACATCAAGAGACTCTATCGCGGAATAAGGGGTTTGATCACAGTAGATCTGTAAACATGTCCTTAAAACTGACCACTCAAGCGTACTGTAAGATGCTGCTACATGCAGCTAAATACCCTCACTGCGCCGTCAACGGGCTGCTGGTGGCTGAGAAACACAAAAAGAAGGACAGCCCTAGAGACTCAGTTTTGTGCGTGGATTGTGTACCGCTGTTCCATGGGGCTTTGGCGTTAGCCCCCATGCTGGAGGTGGCACTCACATTGGTAAGACGATTCTTTCTTTATTCATATAATTTTAGTTGTGGAGATAGATTTTGGGCTACCACGTTCAAAATTTAGGAAATAACCGGGAGTAATAATATTGCGTTTTTTCGGGCTGGAAAAGTGATTAATGTAGATAATTATTTGTAGTCGTTTCTTTTCAGTGAGTAGGTTAAACCGGTGTGCGCGTGCATGTGAGCTTACGGAGCTATTTTACGTCCTATTCCAGCAGATTCGTCAAAAGCTACTGCAAAGAGTATGTTGGACATTCGTTAGACATTCGCTAAGCGAATTAAGGGTCTCAAAAGTGCATAAAAAAAGATATGCATTCCAAGATTCGAAAACATGCAAAGCGTCAAACAAATAAAATATAGAGATGTCAATTAAGTGGAAAACCATTAATAGATAATTTTAAGATGTGAATGGGAAATTTACCATGGATTGTTACATTGTTATTACATAGTATGACAACATTTTATTTTAATTAATAAAAACAGATGTTGTTATGGCACCTGACCTATATTCAGTAACACTTTTAACACTTTTTTTTTTTTTAAATATTCAAATCTATGTAACTTTTTGCTCATGTGACCTGATGATGTCACACCAGTTGTAATATCTACACACACATCTGACAAACATCTTAAATGATTTGGATCTTGGAAATAAGATTGTGTATTTTGGTGAATTTTTGAAATATACAAATCTATATACCTTCCTGGTCATGTCACCCGATGATGTCACACCAGTTGTCATATCTTCACACACATCTGTTACATATCTTACATGGCTTGTATTTTGGAAATAAGATTTTGTGTATTTTTGGTGAATTTTTGAAATATTCAAATCTATATAACTTCCTGGTCATGTGACCCGATGATGTCACACCAGTTGTAATATCTTCACACACAGAAGACATCTTACATGACTTGGATTTTGGGAATAATGCATTTCTCAGAAAATGCCACTGAGCCTGGACCCACTAAATTACACAAGGACTAAAAACCCGCAAAGACAATAGGGCAAGGGGCACTATAAACAGGGAGGAAAAACACACGAGGAACAGGTGAACACAATTAGACCAACAAGAGTAACAAGAGGGTGTGGTAAAAAGGAAACAAGGAGGAGGGGCTAAAGAAGCATATGGCTAAAAAAACAATCAACTAGGCCATGTGTAGACAGACACAAGAAACAAAAAGACAAACAAAGTGTCAGGGCAAAACCCTGACACATCGGGTCACATGACCAGGAAGTTATATAGATTTGAATATTTCAAAAATACACAAAATCTTATTTCCAAAATCCAAGTCTTGTAAGATGTTTGTCAGATGTAAAATTTTAAAAGTTACTTCCTTGACTTTGTTTACCAATAGGTATTTGTTTGGCAAGGTCCAAATGTCCTTCCATAATAAACCTTTAACTAATCTGTTCCAATAAATTATACAGTTTGGAGAAGAAACAATATCTTTTTGAAGTCAGAAAGAACAGTTTTGTTAACATTCATATTTCTAGGGACAAAACAATGTTTCCCAATATAAGTATCAAATAAATCAAATGCAGAGGGGGATGTAATACTGTTTTGGGTATTAGCTCTGAATAATGCCAAAACTCCTGTGGGAATTGCATCCATGACAATAGGAAACTCTTTTGGTGTAACTGGAATCCCATGGACAGAAAACTCAGAATAAGTGAGATGTTTGTCAGACGTGTGTGTAGATATTACAACTGGTGTGACATCATCAGGTCACATGACCAGGAAGTTATATAGATTTGTATATTTCAAAAATTCACCAAAAATACACAAAATCTTATTTCCAAAATCCAAGTTGTGTAAGATGTGTGTCAGATGTGTGTGACGATAGGTGCGTTCGACTTGAAGCACGGCTACAGACGGCGATCAACAAGAGTAGCTACTTGTAGTCGGGGGCGGAGTTGAAAACAGACACATCAAGCCGGACACTTTCTGCTCCCGTTAAGTGACACTCACTTGCATACTTTATCACAGTTGAAGTGAATTAAATGCAATATTTGTCTAATACACAGACGTTTTAGAAACTTTTTAATGAGCAACAGAAACAGTTTTTACATAGGCCTACTGCTTAATACAGCGCCATATTTTCAAGAATAAAGTTCAACATAATCATATACTATTTAAATACTAATAAAGTGGGGGTATATATGCTTTTCTCAGTGTTGTATGATAAACGTGACTCAATACAACAGTGCGACTGCAGTAAAAAAGCTTTTACCGTTCTAAAAACACAAAATTGACACAATCACTCTAACTCAAAACTTTATAATAAATCAACTAAACACATTAAACCCATGTCACACAACACACGTGGCCAATCGTGAAACAGCTGTGTCGTCATCAGTGCTCCTGCAGCCGCTCTGGAGAAACTGCAGCGTCTGAGTCAGTAGGTGCGGGATGAGTTATGATGGCGGAGTGAGCGGTAGCGTTTTTGCAGGCTCCGTTATTAAAGTTTTGAAATCGTCCTAAACATTTAATCTCCGACAGAAAAAATCCCAGCAACTTCACGTAAGAACTGCACGAATAACATCTCAGCCCCACGGAGTTCTATTTTTCGAAGCTGACTACCTTTACTCGGTTTTTCTTTTTCTTGTTCTGCAACGTGAATGAGATGGCTAACGCTAGCAAAGTGGCTAAAGCTCAACTGCTATCAGACCACGACTATAACCTGACGGCCCTGCGCGAGGCATGTGAGGAAGAGGAAATAGAGGCAATGGAGGAAGAAAATCGGAAAATGTCTCATGACCACACACCTCTGCCTAGCCCAAATCCCAAGAAAATGAAACCAAAGAATCAAGATGTGGGAAAACAGCCGGGTGAGATAACAAATGAAACCATCTAAGATGCAATTCAAACTTTGATAAAGAGATTTGATGAACAAGATGACAGATTGAACAGCTTTTTGAAAGTCGAATGGAAGCTAATACACAAGCAGCAGTGAGAGAAAATAGGGAAGAAATAAGCAAAGTGAAGGAAGAAATGTTGCTGTTGAAAAAAGAAAATGCGTCACTGAAGCAGATCTGTCTGGAGCAAGCCAGGTATAAGAGAAGGTGGGATCTTAGACTAATGGGCCTTCCTGAAAAAGACAAAGAGGATACAAGGGAGACTGTGATCGGCATCCTTACAAGAGTGATCCCGGTGTCAGTGGAGAAACTCTGTGAGTCAGTTGACACAGTGCACCGCTTGGGAAAGAAGAATGATGCAGCTACCAACAAGATGCCCAGGCCTATAATCATCCAGTTTGCCTTGAGAACTGTCCTTGATGAAGTATGGAGAAGATCAAGAGAGGCAAGAGTGTGCAGAGAGATGAAAATTCAGTTCAAGGAGGACTTCTCAAAAGAAGATCGCGAGGCTCGTGCAAAGCTTTGGCCTAAGGTGCAAGAAGCCAGAAGAAATGGAAAAAAGGCCTCCCTAAGAGAAGGATATGCTCTCATTGATGGACACAGAGTTGACCCCTAAGTACTGTGTAGTAAGCAAATACTCAGACACTTTCTGCTTATTCAGAGCAAAAATTCAGTAACATGGTAAGATGTATTTAAGTTTTACAGAAAGAAACTCTCAGGTATTTTATTTAAACATATATTCTGTTAGTATGAATCTTACCAGGTGAAAGTTTAATTGATTTAACTGCTAAAAGGGGTTGAAGGACTTCAATTATGAGTTGATGTTTTTTCTATATTTTTGATATGTTACTCAGGACAATGTTCATTCCTGCAAAAAAACAAAGTTAAGCGCATTTAGAACAACCATACTTTCTTTATATTAGTGAATGTTAGGGGATTGAATAACGTTACAAAGCGTAAAGCCATTTTTTGTTTTGTAAGGATCAGAAATCGCAATGCATCTTTTTACAGGAGACTCATTCTCTTATGGACAATGAAAAATTTTGGAAAATTCAATGGGGGGGATTACGCCTTCTTTGCACATGGAACATCACATTCAGCAGGAGTCATACTATTTAATAGATTTCCAGGTAACATGATGGATCATAAAAAAGATACTGAAGGCCACTGGTTAATGGTGGTTGTGGAGACAAATGACAAACGTTATATTTTGATATGCGTTTATGGCTTTAACAACAAAGCAATCAATGTGAAGTTGTATGAAAAATTAAGCCAACTTATAATTGAATGGAAAACAACATATGATTCAGATAAAGTGATATTGGGAGGAGACCATAATATAGCCCCTGATTCATGGCTAGACTGAATACCTCATAGGCAGAGGCGTGTCTACGTGGTGGCCAGGGGTGGCACCGGCCCCCCCTGAAATTTGGCTGGCCACCCCAGGTGCCCCCCACCAGATGTCTTGCGATAGACTTGTTTTTTAGTAAATTTCTAACTGCATCTGGCAGTGGCGGATCCTGGCATGTGTAGCTGCCTAGGGCCGCTTTCTTCTCCTCTTTATACTTAATTTTAGGCGGTTTCTATAGCGTGATATTTGACATATCGAGAGCGCATAATGTTACGTGATCCATGTAATGCGCGAGAACGAATCTCCACTCGCAAGTGGATTTCCTTCACTCACACAAAACTGGATGTGTGCTTTTAAATATACATTGTTCTTTTATGAATTGGCTCTGCTTTTGCTCAGAGATTACGTGTATGCTCAAACGTTCTTGCATCACTGAAGACCAGAAGCATTTTTTTTTTCTAATTCAGATGAGGAGTAGGCTTATCTCATTAAATGGAAGCAAGCTGATTATAGTCAGCCTTCTCTAGTTATTTATTTTATTAATAGCCTACTTATTTTAGTTAAGTGCTTAACTTATAAATATGCATTTATTCAATTGTTTTATTAAGTGCATTTGTATTTTGTTGTTTTTGTATATAGTTTTGCAATAAAAGCGTATTAACAGGTTCCAGAAATACTCATTGAGGGTGCCTTTAAAAATAGCGAGGGTGCTCTACCCAACAAACATGAGACGTCTATACGACGTGCAGATCAAGTCTAAATTGCGTCGGTCGGTCTGGACCATATCTGGACGTCTACTCGACGTGCAAATCCGGTACATATCTGGACGTCAAACTACGACGTCCCTTGGACGTCGATATGAGGATCAAAATTTAACCGTCGGGCTAAGGATTTTCTTGGACGTCTTTACAATGTGCAGAACAGGTTCAGGAAATCGACATAAATTTTTTTTATATATATATACATATAAACACAACAAAGCAATCCTTTGATTTCTGATTTAAATATCACATGTACCATATACTCTTCTGAAACATTTAGGTGTTAAAATGATGTAATATATAAATGTTTAAAAACATTAAACATTTATATATATAATTACATAATGTGACCATATAAAATCTTACATGGATTTATTTATGGTATGGTTTGTGGTATTTTTCACTGGAGCATTGACAGAAACAGCAGTTTACATCTGTATTAGATCTAAAAATTAAATATAGTTAATTAAAGTTATAGTCTTAATGCCCATTTTCACATATTTTTCTCCCGTCTATTTCTTTGGTCATCATTGTGTCAATCACTGCTACTTCGAGAGTGAATCCCACATAAATATGCAGACGTCATTCCCGAAACTTTGCAACGTGTGTGTGGCTGAAAAACAAAGTTATACATTTTAAATGGATCATAGACTAGAAAGCTTGCAAAGAGTGTTCATTACCACTAAAAAAGCTGTCACTCTTTGTTTAGTGAGTGTATACACGATGTAATTTATCATACATCGTGCCGCAAACCATAACCCCCCCAACCCCCCCCCACCCCCCCCGGCCACCCTCTTTTCAGCCAGTGCCCCAGACTGGCCACCCCATTTAAAATGCTCTAGACACGCCCCTGCTCATAGGAATTCTCAACCTGTATATAGCGACACTATACTGTCTTTATGGACAACAACGTATATAATTGATTATTGGAGAGCATTAAATCCTATATTAGTTCAGTTTACATGGTATAACTCTGCAGGAAACGGTCAATGTTCAAGATTAGATTACTGGCTGATTTCATGCGAGTTATGTAGTGATGTTTCAGATTGTAAAATATCAGCCTCTCCGCTTACAGACCATTGCATGATTAGTCTAAACCTATTAACATCCAAACAGCAATTAAATTCTCCAAATATCTGGAAGTTAAATAATGATTTCTTAAAAAATGCTGAATTTTGTGAACAGGTGAAGTCTCTTATCCCAGAAGTTGAAAAGCTAGACATGAGTGATATCAGTAAATGGGAATGGTTTAAGTTCAAAACCAGACAAATAGCAGTTGACACAGGTAAAAAACTGTCATGTATAAGGAAATGGAAGCAAAAGGATCTAATTGAAAAAATCAATCAACTAACAAGTAATGTACAATTATCCTTAGACAACATTACTGAATTAAAGTTATTGCAGTCCCAATTAGATGACATGTACACAACAAAGGCAAATGGAGCTTATGTTCGATCAAGAGCTAGATGGATTGAAAAGGGTGAAAAAAGTTCAACTTATTTCTTCGGACTTGAAAAACAAAGTAAGAAAAAAATAAATAACCTTATGATAAATGGTATAACAATGGAAGATCAGAAATTAGTCCAAGATGAAATTAGTCTCTTTTATGGTAGCATATATAAATCAAAATTTAACAATTCAGATTGTGACTTTTTATTTGAAAAAAATCGATGAAAACATAAAAAAATTGGATGTGGAAGACAAACACATACTCGAAGAAGAATTAACTATAATAGAAATTGAAACTGCATTAAAACAAATGAAAAACGGTAAATCCCCAGGAATAGATGGGTTAACATCTGAATTCCTAAAACATTTTTGGGCAGATATTAAAAAGTTACTATATAAAGCTTTTTTGCAATGTATTAAGGAAGGATGTTTGTCCCCTACAATGAAAACAGGATTGATAACCTTATTACCAAAACCTCAAAAAGATTTGTTGATGCTAGACAACTGGAGACCAATAACCTTATTATGTAGTGATTATAAACTTCTTGCTTTAGTGTATGCAAATCGCTTAAAGCATGTAATTGGAAAACTTATCGAAGAGTATCAATCAGCTTTTATAAAGGGAAGATATATTAATAATCATATTCGACTGATTCTAGATATGATGGACTACCAATCGTTCATTCAATCAGATAGTCTTGTTTTATTCATAGATTTTTTTCAAAGCTTTCGACACTGTGGAACATGATTTCATGTTTACGGTGCTCAAAAAATTCGGATTTGGAGAAGGGTTCTGCAAAATCATAAAAATGTTTTATAATGATATTTATAGTTACATTTCTCTCAACCCTGGAATGACACCAAAAATTAAGATTTCGCGTGGTATTAAACAAGGTTGTCCTATTTCACCGAAATTATTTATTTTATGTACACAAATGCTAGCGTATCTAATCGTAAATCACCCTCAAATTAAAGGAATCAACATTTTCGATTACGAATATCGAATAAGCCAATTTGCAGATGACACAGTAATCTTTTTAAAAGATAAATCTTTAATTAGAAAAGCCCTAGATATAATATCAATTTTTTTCCAAAGCTTCAGGATTATGTCTAAACCTGAAAAAATGTGAAATACTATGTCTTCATCCATGTGCTGAGACAAATATAGACTCCATACCTGTCAAAACTGAACTAAAATACCTAGGATTAATAATGTCTAAAGATAGAAATAAGAGAGAACAACTAAACATTGAAGGGAAAATAGAGAGTATGAAAAAATCTCTTAATCATTGGCTCATGAGAGATCTCTCTATTCTTGGTAGAATCTTACTAACAAAAGCAGAAGGTTTATCAAAATTAGTATATCCTTGTCAATCTCTTTATGTCCACCCAAATGATTAAAAAGGTAAATTCAATCATTTTTAATTTCATATGGAAAAATAAGACACACTACCTTAAAAAGTCTGTGATGGTTAAAGACTATAAACATGGTGGGCTGAAAGCTGCTGACTTTGAATCCATGATAGGTGTATTAAAGTTAAACTGGGTTAAAGCTTATTTGACACAATCAAATTCCATATGGTTCCACACACCAAAATATATTTTCCAAAATGTTGGTGGATTAGAATTTTTGTTAAGGTGTGACTTTGAAATAACTAAACTTCCAATCAAACTGTCTGACTTCCATAAACAAATACTGCTCTACTGGAAAATGATGTTCACTCACAACTTCACACCGCATAGTTCCACCTTGTGGAATAATAGAACCATATTAATTAACAGAAAGACACTATTTAAACAAGAATGGTACGATAAGAATGTTTTATATGTTATGGACTTGATGGATAAAAATGGCAGTCTGTTGCAGTTTAATTCCTTTGTCGATAAGTTTAATTTGAAATGCTCTTAAAGAGAATTTAACCAGATTAGTAGAGCTATTCCACTTCCCTTAAAAGTCATGATTAAAAATATCCTCACAAATTCAAATGTGACTGTTAAACTTCCTGAATTAAAAATTGGTGAATTGAAATTTGGAGAAGGAAAATGTAATAACAAAATACTTGGAAGTGTGTTTAAAGAAAAACTATTCTACGATATCAAAAAAGCCAACGAAAATAAAGATAACAGATAATCAAGCTACATTAACAAAGACTAGTTGTAGCTATCTTAAATGCACAATTTCAACCAAGGTAAAAGAAATTCAGTTCAAATTAATAAATAATATTTATCCTGCTGCTGAAACCCTAAGGAAAAGGTTCAATTTTGAAGTTAATCCATGTGTTTTTTGTATGACAGAACACGAAACAATTGAACACCTTTTTTTCTCTTGTTCAGTCACAATGGGGTTTTGGAAGGATGTTTATCGATGGTTAAACATTGGGATCAATAACTCTTTGTTTAACAAATTTCAAGTGATGATATATATGGATGGTATGTCAAAAAAGGTATCTAAAATGGTGAACATTATTTTCAGTATGGGAAAGTATCATATACACAAAAATAAGTGGAATAACAGCAAGCCCAACATAAACTGTTTTAAGAACGAAATTAAAAATGATATAGCATCTCTAAAGGTGTTATCGGAAGAAAACCAGTCCATAAACGAGTTATATGAAACAATGTCAGAGTCTCTTGCTCTTTGAGTTTACAGTCCTATGTTCTTAAACACGCTTGAAGCACTTATGTTGTTTTGTCAGCCCCTGTAATTATTTTTTATTTTATTTTTATTTTTTATTTTTCTTACTTGATATGATGTGAGTTTGTACTGTTTTAAATGCGAGCACATGTTTATTTTTTTTCCTCAAACGAGTTCTTGATGTAAATTTAAGTTCAAGTTTATATGACATATTGTAAATTTGAAAAAAAAAAAAAAAAAAAAAAAAAAAAAAGAGTCAGTAGGTGCGTCGACTTCATGAAGCACTGCGCAAACTGATCGGAATCTGACTTGAAGCAGTGCATGCCGGTTAGAAATTTTGTCCGACTTGAAACGGTGCCAACGCCACATGACTGTTACGTGCAAAGTACCGCGAGAGCATTTCAAGAGCAGCCGGCTGACTCAGCCACCGCAGTTTCTCCAGAGCGACTGCAGGAGCGCTGATGACGACACAGCTGTTTCATGATTGGCCAGATTCACCACATGACAACGATCACGTGTGTTTCGGGTTTATTCTAACCTTTTCCATTCCAATAATGGCCACAGAATTGTGTTTTTAGGACGGTAAAAGCTTTTTTTTTTTTTTTAACTGTAGTCGCACTGTTGTACTGAGTCACATTTATCATACAACACTGATAAAAGTATATATACCCCCACTTTATTAGTATTTAAATAGTGTATGATTATGTTGAACTTTATTCTTGAAAAGATGGCGCTGTATTAAGCAGTATATAAAAGTGTTTCTGTTGCTCATGAAAATGTCTGTGTATTTGAAAAATATTGCATTTAATACACTTCATCTGTGATTAAGTGTGCAAACACCGTGTGAGGGTCACTAACGGGAGCAGAAAGTGTCCGGCTTGGTGGTTCCGTTTTCAACTCTGCCCCCGACTGCAAGCAGCTACTCTCGTTGATCGCCATCTGTAGCTGTGCTTCAAGTCGAACGCACCTAATCGGCTGCTCTCGAAACGCTCTCCCGGTACTTTGATGCCACAGTTGACAGTCATGTGGCGTCGGCGCCGTCTCAAGTCGGACAAAATTTCTAACCGGCATGCACTGCATCAAGTCAGATTCCGATCGGTTTGCGCAGTGCTTCATGAAGTCGAACGCACCTAGTATTACAACTGGTGTAATATCATCGGGTCACATGACCAGGAAGTTATATAGATTTGTATATTTAAAAAATTCACCAAAAAATACACAGAATCTTATTTCCAAAATCCAAATTGGATAAGATGTGTGTCCGATGTGTGTGAAGATATTACAACTGGTTTGACATCATCGGGTCAAATGACCAGGAAGTTACATAGATTTGAAAATTGAAAAAAATTCATAAATGCACTATATGATATATATATATATATATATATATATATATATATATATATATATATATATATATATATATATATATATATATACAGGTCCTTCTCAAAAAAATAGCATATTGTGATAAAAGTTCATTATTTTCCATAATGTAATGATAAAATTAAACTTTCATATATTTTTGATTCATTGCACACCAACTGAAATATTTCAGGTCTTTTATTGTTTTAATACTGATGATTTTGGCATACAGCTCATGAAAACCCAAAATTCCTATCTCAAAAAATTAGCATATTTCATCCGACCAATAAAAGAAAAGTGTTTTTAATACAAAAAGTCAACCTTCAAATAATTATGTTCAGTTATGCACTCAATTGGTCGGGAATCCTTTTGCAGAAATGACTGCTTCAATGCGGCGTGGCATGGAGGCAATCAGCCTGTGGCACTGCTGAGGTGTTATGGAGGCCCAGGATGCTTCGATAGTGGCCTTAAGCTCATCCAGAGTGTTGGGTCTTGCGTCTCTCAACTTTCTCTTCACAATATCCCACAGATTCTCTGTCTGAGTCAGGAGAGTTGGCAGGCCAATTGAGCACAGTAATACCATGGTCAGTAAACCATTTACCAGTGGTTTTGGCACTGTGAGCAGGTGCCAGGTCGTGCTGAAAAACGAAATCTTCATCTCCATAAAGCTTTTCAGCAGATGGAAGCATGAAGTGCTCCAAAATCTCCTGATAGCTAGCTGCATTGACCCTGCCCTTGATAAAACACAGTGGACCAACACCAGCAGCTGACATGGCACCCCCAGACCATCACTGACTGTGAGTACTTGACACTGGACTTCAGGCATTTTGGCATTTCCTTCTCCCCAGTCTTCCTCCAGACTCTGGCACCTTGATTTCCGAATGACATGCAAAATTTGCTTTCATCCGAAAAAAAGTACTTTGGACCACTGAGCAACAGTCCAGTGCTGCTTCTCTGTAGCCCAGGTCAGGCGCTTCTGCCGCTGTTTCTGGTTCAAAAGCACACGCCTGTGCACGGTGGCTCTGGATGTTTCTACTCCAGACTCAGTCCACTGCTTCCGCAGGTCCCCCATGGTCCTGGAATCGGTCCTTCTCCACAATCTTCCTCAGGGTCCGGTCACCTCTTCTCGTTGTGCAGCGTTTTTTGCCACACTTTTTCCTTCCCACAGACTTCCCACTGAGGTGCCTGCCTTGATACAGCACTCTGGGAACAGCCTATTCATTCAGAAATTTCTTTCTGTGTCTTATCCTCTTGCTTGAGGGTGTCAATGATGGCCTTCTGGACAGCAGTCAGGTCGGCAGTCTTACCCATGATTGCGGTTTTGAGTAATGAACCAGGCTGGCGGTTTTTAAAAGCCTCAGGAATCTTTTGCAGGTGTTTAGAGTTAATTAGTTGATTCAGATGATTAGGTTAATAGCTCGTTTAGAGAACCATTTCATGATATGCTAATTTTTTGAGATAGGAATTTTGGGTTTTCATGAGCTGTATGCCAAAATCATCAGTATTAAAACAATAAAAGACCTGAAATATTTCAGTTGGTGTGCAATGAATCAAAAATATATGAAAGTTTCAATTTTTATCATTACATTATGGAAAATAATGAACTTTTTCACAATATGCTAATTTTTTGAGAAGGACCTGTATATATATACATATACATATATACAGTACAGACCAAAAGTTTGGAAACATTACTATTTTTAATGTTTTTGAAAGAAGTTTCTTCTGCTCATCAAGCCTGCATTTATTTGATCAAAAAATACAGAAAAAAAATATATATATATATATATATATATATATATATATATATATATATATATATATATATATATATATATATATATATATATATATATATATATAATTACATCTAAGTTGTGTATTATATGCTGCATGTATGTATAAATACAGTAAAGCTAATAGAACTAGATGTTTCAATCCTTTTAGTAGGAAACTCTTGATAGTAGCAATCGGTGTGGAGTGATTAAAAAAAAAAAAAAGCGAGGGTAAGGTATGTCATTGGGGTCATAAGGTGGGAACCCTGCTTCATCGACGTTTCGTTGATTGAAGCCCACAACGTCTCCAGAAGTCTCAACGGTCTCCAGCGTCCCAGGTACACCCCCCTCAATAGCCGCTTTTCCACTGTCGGGCCGGGCGGGGCTAATAGCCTCGGGCCAGTAGCCTGAGGCCAAAATAGCGCTGCGTTTCCACTGTCGGGCCTGAAGCTCCACTGCGCTTCACTAAAACCCGCCCTTTACACGCCTCCAAGGAACAATGTCATGCAATCCAATCATTTCACCAACAAAGAGAAGTTATCAGAAAACTAATAAGAAATAAGTCACTGGAACTAGCGCGATCACAAAACGAACACGATAACAGCGGCCTTTTGTTTGCATGCTTTGTTAAATATTTAAATTCAAAAGCATTGATGTTTTACTATAAGTGATACATTGAGCATAATGAATTAATTTATCAGGCTTGAAAATTTGTCACAGAAATAAATGTATTTCTATTTTATTTATTTATTTTTAACGCTGAAGCGTAACGAAGTCTGCTTATTCAGTCGAGACTGTTTCTGTTTATTTGTAGTCACATACATCACATTTAGAATGAATGATAATTTCTCTATTTTTATAAAAACTCCCAAACAAAAACCATTATTATATTTTTATGACATAGGCTACATGGAGCTAAACTCTCGAGACGAGACTTATGACAGATAAAATATGTTAATAAATAAATACACGATTGTGATAGAGAATAAGAAGCTGACGTCTGATTTCTTCAAATGGTCGCATTTATCATGTTTACTATGGTAATGTTAATGGCGATCGAACATAGTCTTTTTTATCGCTTATAAATATTTCTGCCTTGTATGGTGATTATAATCCACATTGGATCAAGTTATTTCAAACAGTCACTGCTGACTGAAAGTGAGTTTTGAGCTCAACTTATTTTAAAAAGTGTTTAATGCTGGTGTTATAACTGTAGCTTTATGAAATGATCCGCGGTGCTGACACTCTCCAGATGCGGAGAAACTCTGCCTTTGTTCATAACCACTCCTCTAGCCCCAGCTGGCCCGCTTTGGCACAAGGTTTTCGTCAGGCCAAAAAACCTGGGGCATTGGCCCCGAGGAAGCCCTGATGAGGCACGATCAAGCCCCGGAAGTGACAGTGGAAACACGACTGGCCCTGGCACGCACGCCCGCTTTTGGCTCGACAGTGGAAACGTGGCTAATACCCTACCCTCTATATCCCTGATGGGCTCTGCATGTCAGGGGCATCCTTCTCCCTGAGTCGGGCCTAAACCTGACCGCATACCATCTGTCTCTACCTTACTGCCCAGATGGGGTCCTTACGCTTGATCCAGAGCCAGTTACTGCTTTTTTCAGCAGCGCTTGATATGGACTTGATGGCCTGTTGGAGAGAGCGACCCTTCACCCCTGTTTTTTTCAACAAACTGGTGGTAGATGTTTCAACAAATCCCCTGTATCCCACCTCTATTTGAAAGATGCTAGTCTTCCAGCCGTTCTGGGATGCTTCAGCTGCCAGGTCGGAATATTTGTTCTTTTTCCTCTCATAAGCCTCTTCAACCCCCTCTTCCCATGGTACTGTTAATTCGACAACATATACCAGCTTTGTTGTTGGAGACCACAGGACCATGTCTGGCCGGAGTGTTGTAGCCACTATTTCTGGGGGAAACACAAGCTTCTTATCAAGGTCCACTTCCAATCCCACCCGTGCTGATTGCAGGAAGCTTGCATTTCTAGGTGTTATACGATGCTCTTGATGTTGGCCAGCTGGTACGAAATTTGTAAAGTTGACCTGTCCTGCCAGTGTTTGTGGGAGGTTGTTTGTGGTGGTTCGTTTCTGTTCCAGTATTGATGCCAGCTTTCTAAGTACTTGGTTATGCCGCCAAGTATAGCGCCCTTGGGTGAGACTTGTAGTGCACCCTGATAGAATGTGCCTTAGGGATGCAGGTACTTGACACAGGGAACAGGCGGGATCTTCTCCATACCACTCTTTCAGATTTTGAGCGGATGGTAGCAGGTCGTATATGGCTCTGACAAAACTCAGCTGCGCTCCATCCATAGTAGGTAATTTGAGCTCTTTAGAAAAAATAACCACAAAGTTAAATAGATTTATTTCATTAAGACATTCAGTTTACTTACTTGTTTATAACATATATTAATCATATTGTGGCAGGACACAGAGGGTTGTCAGAATAGATGGAGCGACTACGCCACCCTGGCACGGTGCCAGAGATAATACCTTGCACGTAGGCAACACAGGTTCGTGCGCAATAAATTGGCAGAAGACGTGGGTGAAACAATTATAAAATTTTATTAAAAATAAAATTTAATGCAACAAATCAAATCACAAAAAAAGAAAAGAATAATAGCTCAATGAATGTGATATGGGTGGCCAATACCCTCAACAAAACTGTATGAAGGGGATGCAGGAGCCGAGGCGTAACAGCTGGGAATAAGGGCACTAATAGGCCTCCACAGCACCGCACACTTTCGTTACACCTGCGTGAAAGCACTCACATACACACACACTCCACACTACACTCGTGAAGTAGCACCACCACCAAAATCCACTCCGCCTTCGGCACTCAGCTCCTGTAACAACAAGATGGTATGTTACACTTGAGGGTAGACAAATCACTGATATAGTCACAAACAATGCGTACAGCAAATAAATATTGGGGCACCTCAAGCTCTTAGCTATCACATAAAACCACAAAAGCAAAAATAGGAGGAAAGTAAACTCTTGTATACACAAAATAACTAAATACAATAAAGAGTGTTAAAGAAAACCAAACAATAAATCAAAAGAAAACATTAAACAGAACAAAGAAAATAAACAACCATTTTACAAACATTACTCAAATAACAAAAGAACAAAACACAAGGGAACGCAACAATAATATTAGAGGACCGGCAAAGCAACAGCGCCTCTGGACGATACTTCCCACGAAGCCCCTGCAGTAAGAAGTTAAATTCGCCCGCAGACGCAACAAGTCTACCTGTAATGAAATTACATTATAAACAAATCAAATAGCAAATAACTCAGTGAATTATAGCTTTAAAAACATACCGCCTGAGTCAAATGTCCAGAACGTAACACTTGTTAAATACACAGCCAAGCCGAAAGCTGTGAGCTCATTCTGTCGAGCTGGATTAAATACGTGCACAAAGGGGACAAGGCACTGCCGATTCGTGATAATCTATAATGCATTTAAAAATACGATATAACCTGCTCTTTGGAAAGAAAGACAAGTTTAAACAAAACACATACCGTATCCGTGTGCTCTCTCAAAGCCCGACCGATCAGGTACGCAACATTCTGTGTACCCGTGGGCTCACTCGGTCAGCAATACAGCACACAATGGGGCAAAACTACTATGTAGCGCAAGGCAGAACGTCTGGGCTATTACAGTCTCCCTCCCGCTTGCTTTAGACTACAAACAAATTGGATCGTCACAAACTCAAGCTTGCACTAATAAAATGCATTCAGTAGTTTCACTTACCGGTTGAGAGAGACCACGTCAACCAAGCACCAGCCGCAAGGTTTATCCAAATCTATGCTCTAAACAAGGATACTAACATGAAACACAGCACACTAATAACACTCAGCCAACATCACTAAACATACCTGACCGGCAACTAGAAATGACGCAGCAAACAAGGGGTGTGTCTCATGATGTCATACCACCTCACCGCTAAATTTATATGTAATCACTGCGCAGTGATAGGATAATCAAGCCATATAGCAACCAATCCAATCCAACAGGACGGGCTTCGCTAATCCTGTCACAATATGAAAGTTAAAAATCGTCTTAATCTATACTTGATATATTTGCTAACATAAACTATACATGTAAAAGATCACAGTTTTACTGTTTTTATGGAATAATGCACATATTTAACCAAGTTTATTTTGGATTTAGCACTTTTGAGACGCTCCCTCACTTATGCTTTTAAGTGTGATCTGAACGAGATCCAGCATGATTCATGACTATTTTGCGATTACTTATAAATTAATGCTGAAGAAAAGAATGAATGTCTAACGTATGTCCAACATAAAACCAACTTTACGGCACTACTGAGCGCTGTAAAGAAAAGACGTTGGTACATTCTTAAAGGGTTACTCCACCCCAAAATTAAAACATTTGGTCAAAAATCACTTACCCCCATGTCGTTCCAAACCCGTAAAAGCTTTGTTCATTTTCAGAACACAATTTAAAATATTTTGGATCAAAACCGGGAGGCTTGTGACTGTCCCATAGACTACCAAGTAAATTACACTGTCAAGGTCCAGAAATGTTTTAAAGACATCGTCAGAATAGTCCATCTGCCATCAGTGGTTCAACCGTAACGTTATGAAGCAACAAGAATACTTTTTGTATGTGAAGAAAACAAAAATAATGTCTTTATTCAACAATTTGTCTCCTCTGTGTCTCTCTGCATCACCGTAATGCCATTTTGGAGAATATGATCTGAACGCTGCCTGCGTTCAGCTCATATTCTCCAAAATGCCGTTATGGTGATGCGGAGAGACACAGAGGAGACAAATTGTTGAATGAAGTTGTTATTTTTGTTTTCTTCGCTGTGTTTTCTTCTCATGTGACACAGTTTAAGTGTCATTTTAAGATGATTCCACATGGTGATATTGTTCACAAACCATGCCCACATAGCACATTCACTCTATGGAAAATGACAATCACTCAAATTAATGTATATTTCAAGTGTGATTCACTTCTATATACACTGAAAATAGCGTTCTTTAGCAGTCTGTTATTTACACTAAGTGCAAATAGCGACAGATTTTATATACGCTATTTATACATAGCAGTATGTTTGCATTAAATTTAGATAGATGCTATTTATATTTAGTGGAAATAATGGCAGATACTCTAAAGTCTACATTATAAAAAAGTATGCAATAGATAAAATGAAAATATTTAAAGTTATCAAATGGATGCTGCCTTTTGGGACAAAGTCCTCTCTATGCCTACCACAACCCAAATAACATTACATATCAAATAGCTATTTTAATGCTTTATTTACAACTCTCCCGCAAATATTTTATTCATTTTATTGAAAACAGACGCATTTTGGATCAGCTATTTGATGGGGAATAATAAGATGAATTAAGTTGGTTAAAGCTGGATTCGGACTCGGCTCAACCATATCCAAATTTGCTGATGTGCATTTTAGTCCCTACATCACTGACAAGAACGAGAGCTGTGTGATTTTGACTGACTCAACCTGGTATTGGTGGGTGGAATTAGTGTAAATAAAGCAAATTGCGCTACTGACATGGATGTATGTGGTTATATTGTTGACTCAAATATTTTACTAAATAATACATTACTCCGATTCAAAATGTTTTTTATTTTTATTTCTCGTTTACTCAGATGGTGCCTTGTCAACAATGTTAAATAAACAATTTAAATATAATATATAAATTGTAATTTAGTTATATATTTAATGTACCATATACACTCACCTAAAGGATTATTAGGAACACCATACTAATACTGTGTTTGACCCCCTTTCGCCTTCAGAACTGCCTTAATTCTATGTGGCATTGATTCAACAAGGTGCTGAAAGCATTCTTTAGAAATGTTGGCCCATATTGGTAGGATAGTATCTTGCAGTTGATGGAGATTTGTGGGATGCACATCCAGGGCACGAAGCTCCCGTTCCACCACATCCCAAAGATGCTCTATTGGGTTGAGATCTGGTGCCTGTGGGGGCCATTTTAGTACAATGAACTCATTGTCATGTTCAAGAAACCAATTTGAAATGATTCGAGCTTTGTGACATGGTGCATTATCCTGCTGGAAGTAGCCATCAGAGGATGGGTACATGGTGGTCATAAAGGGATGGACATGTTCAGAAACAATGCTCAGGTAGGCCGTGGCATTTAAACGATGCCCAATTGGCACTAAGGTGCCTAAAGTGTGCTAAGAAAACATCCCCCACACCATTACACCACCACCAGCCTGCACAGTGGTAACAAGGCATGATGGATCCATGTTCTCATTCTGTTTATGCCAAATTCTGACTCTAACATCTGAATGTCTCAACAGAAATCAAGACTCATCAGACCAGGCAACATTTTTCCAGTCTTCAACTGTCCAATTTTGGTGAGCTCGTGCAAAATGTAGCCTCTTTTTCCTATTTGTAGTGGAGATGAGTGGTACCCGGACGGGTCTTCTGCTGTTGTAGCTAATCCGCCTCAAGGTTGTGCGTGTTGTGGCTTCACAAATGCTTTGCTGCATACCTCGGTTGTAACGAGTGGTTATTTCAGTCAAAGTTGCTCTGCTATCAGCTTGAATCAGTCGGCCCATTCTCCTCTGACCTCTAGCATCAACAAGGCATTTTCGCCCACAGGACTGCCGCATACTGGATGTTTTTCCCTTTTCACATCATTCTTCGTAAACCCTAGAAATGGTTGTGCGTGAAAATCCCAGTAACTGAGCAGACTGTGAAATACTCAGACAGGCCCGTCTGGCACCAACAACCATGCCATGCTCAGAATTGCCTAAATCACCTTTCTTTCCCATTCTGACATTCAGTTTGGAGTTCAGGAGATTGTCTTGACCAGGACCACAATGCATTGAAGCAACTGCCATTTGATTGGTTGATTAGATAATTGCATTAATGAGAAATTGAACAGGTGTTCCTAATAATCCTTTAGGTGAGTGTACATCCAATCAAAATCATGCAGCCCTCATTCACATCAGTGGCATAGGGACTAAAATGCACAAGAGTAACTGCGGATATGGTTGATTTGAGTTTAAATCCAGCTTTAACAAACTTTATTCATCATATTTTTTCCCAGTCATATAGCTGATTCAAAATGTGTTTATTGTCAATAAAATGGATAAAACATTCCCGGGAAAGGTGGAAATAAAGCACCAAAATAGCTGTTTGATACATATTTGCGTTGTGGTAGGTGTAGAGAGGACTAATAGTCCCATAAGGCAGCATCCATTTGATAACTTTAATAAATATTTTCATTTTAACTACTGCATACTTTTTTAATATAATGTAGCCTGTAGATTATCTGCCATTATTTCCACTAAGTATTAATAGCATCTATCTACACTTTAATGCAATCATACAGCTATTTTTAAATAGCGTAAATAAAATCTATTGCCATTTACACTTAATAACAGACTGCTAAATAATGCAATTTTCACTCAGTGTATATAGAAGTGAATTACACATGAAATATACATTGAGGGATTGTCATTTTCCATATACAGTAGGTGGCCATCCAAAACTTTGGTTCTACCGCCGCTCGTACCGCCGCCGTGGCGTCTGCAAAGTGCATTTGCAGCTTTTGACCGCTGAGTGGCACTTTAATCACAAGTTTTCAAACAAGCGCATCAAAGCACATTTTCGCAAATAGACATCAGCTTTGTCTCACTGAAGTGTTATATTTGA
Source organism: Cyprinus carpio (assembly GCF_018340385.1). Taxonomy (NCBI): domain Eukaryota; kingdom Metazoa; phylum Chordata; class Actinopteri; order Cypriniformes; family Cyprinidae; genus Cyprinus; species Cyprinus carpio. The sequence continues at coordinate 11,567,362 of NC_056589.1, forward strand.
CTGCAGTCGGGGAAAATAAAAGAAAAAATATTTAATATTCACAGATGAAAGTTTAGTCCTTATGAAGATATGTGCGTTTCTTAGAACGAATTCAAGCAGGATAAATGTCAAGCCTGTGCCTGAGCCTGTGCTTATATTTTCTCTATTTTAGACCATATTTTAGATTTGACACATTTAAATAGTGTGCAGTATTATTTATATAATAATAATTTTATAATAATAAAAAAAAAAAATTGTGGTTTACTTTGCATCGGAGCATTAAAAGAGGTAGCATAGTGAGCTAGGCTTGCGTGTTTTATAAATTATTTTCTTTATTTTAGTAAAACGTGAGGCACTGAATAATTTCGCTCCCATTATTTAGGCCTAATTAAAACAAGAAACGAATAAATTAAACCTGCATGATTAAACTAAATCATTGAAACTGAAACTAAAGAATGGACTGATTAATAAAACGTCCTCATGATTAAACTCAACTTCTCTCATTATAATCAACGAAACACACACAATGTAAAAAAAGAGCTTCATTAATTGACAACTTCAGTCTTCTTTACTTGCTTTCATGTAATTTAAGTAAAATAAATAAATACATAAATAAATTGTAGCCGCATTTAAATGCAGGTTTGTATAATATTCCTTAAAATATCAGCGCAAGATTTGCTCGGCGAGCATGATGCTGAGTGCACATGCAGCACTTATTCATATTTGTCTACATATTTTATCTTCATTACAAATCTTGTTTGGTTTTATTTAGGATAATTGCATGTAAAAAAAAAAATTGCTTTGTAATGCATATGCAAAATGTGAATGATTATTCATATTCAAGTGTTTGAGCAAAAATTATTACGCATACATGACAGGGAGGCGCCCTCTCGATCATGTGATTTTTTTTTTTTTTTTTTTTTTTTTTTTTTTCCTGATAATGAAATAACTGAAAATTGGGGTGTCTCACATACATGAGAAACATATCTACAGAAAGCCTGAAATGACTTTTAAACGAATCAATTCAAAACGAAAGCATTATGTAATCTGTGAGGGTTGTATTTCTCTCTAAAGGCGTGTCCATGTGGAGAGAGTCAGCACTGTGAATTTCATCTTGCAGCCAACAAGAAAACATTCTGACTGGAGCGAGGAGAGGATTTTCACTCACTCCAGCACCGCTCCATCACGAGTACAATTCATGCCAACAGCCCGTAATATAACTGCATATTTAGCAAGAATTCACATGATAAACATATTTAGCTATAGCTTGATACACATAATCTCTCCGATCAGATTATCATGACGGCAATAGTCGAGCGGGATGTTACAGGCTAGTTCTCAAGGAGTTTGTCTTCCTTTTACTGATTATTTTCGGGTTAAAGCATGATTTAAACATATACAATCACTGTCGCAATAATGCATTCAAACAAATGTAATTTTACAGTGCTGCTTCATTTGTAACTGATTTTGAAATCTGTAAGAAATGCATCGATCTGTAGATAAAATAACTGACGAAAATGTACTGTTATTTTCATCACAAACAAAATTTGCACAGCAGAAAGCAGCAATTATACCTTTTAATGCTGTTTAATTAATACCTTTTAATGTTATTAGTTTGGCGTTTGGTAGGAAAAAACTTTGCACACATTAGCCTAATCCCCTTTGAAACTCTCCTGTTATTTTATTAATTTTTTATTTTATTTTATAGGCTACATTATGAACATAACATTTCAACTTTGAGTAAAGGCGGAGTGGTGTTTCTGGTATCAATGAACGCAGAGCGGAGTGATTATTAAATGCTCGGAGCGCGGAGGGAAATCGTTGCTGCTTCACTCTCACATACTCTGCTGCCGAGTGAGAGAGATGTTTCACCCTATATGAACAAGACCGTCCGGTGTAGACACGGTTAGACAGTGTCTGCTATATTTACAAATAATTGATATAAGAAATAAAAATAAATACATAACCTAAACCAGCGGCATAACAAGATGAAAATATAGACTAGAAAATATATTTACACTTGCTCTGTCCTACGTCCATGACACTGACTCACTGCGGAGTTGCCAGTTTTAATCTGAACAGCTCTTAACGCAGAGTGGATGGTTAGATGCATGATGGGCTAGTATTAAAACATAAATAAAATAAAGGTCTTTCCAGCATTAAGGTAATAACATTACTGCTTTTTTTATTTTTTTTTCATCTTGTTTCAGTTATAAATTTGACTGGTAAATGGTAAAGAATTATATTAAATCGTAAATCAGATTTTTTTGTGAAAAATTTAGTTAAGGCAACTTCCTCTGGAATTAAGTTATAATAACTAATGAACTTTATTGCGCTATACAGAAGTACAAATTTGAAGTGGATCAAACCTTTCTTTAAAGTTGTTTTAAAACCAATAGGCCCTATGTCCTAAAAACCTGTTCTGCAAGTTGAAACCCTCATAAGACGCTGTCCATATGAAAGACCAAGAGATTCACACCTTTATCTCGACCCCCACAAGCTATACAGAACTACCCCCAACCCCCTCCAGCTGAACTGAATTCGGTCTGTTTTGGGGCTGTGAGGAACAGTGTGTTGTCATGTTACTGGGTTGAAACATGCCTGCACTCACAGCAGCCCTACTCTTTTTATTCATTATTTTCTCGCAGCCCATAATATTTTTTTTTACAAGACCATAATAATAACAAATTATCAATTGATAATTAATTATTATTTTTGAGAAAATCGTAGACATTTGTGAACGTAGGCATTCGAGGAAGGCTTTAAGACCAAGCAGAATCCTCCGTCAGCTGCTCCCGCTTCACAGCGCGCTCACGCTCACTAACCCAGCTTCACCGTCCTCGGTTTGAGTTTACTAAATCAATTTGAGCGAATACAACTTATTGATCATGAGCCCAACATTTAGCAAGGCAGGAAAACATTGTCTACATGGAAGAAGACGTGTTTCATTGAGCTAATGCTGTTAAATAGAGATAAAAAAACAAAAAAAAACACTGTAGGCTATTCTTAAACTTGGAGCTCATTATATTGAAGTACAAATCCAAACACCAGAAGCAACCTACACTCTGTGTTCTTTCATTGAAAAGTATGCATTTTATTTATTCACAGGCTATATGGTTATTTTATTTGAAAACTTTAAGTGCCATTGTTTAAAAAAATGCATCATAGAAATGTTTCATAGACCTTCAGTTGTCATGCTTTAAAATCCAATGGACAGACATAGGCCAGACATATTATTGTACATTACAAATATTTGGATCGTCCCTTATTTTCTTAAAGAGTAAATACTTATTTTCTTCAAAAATAAACATTATAAATAAAGAATAAAATAAAGAACCTCTATTAGCCCTTATTTTCCATTTCTGAAGTTAATTTGCAACTCTAATGATGATGTGATCTCCCCTGACAGTGGCACATTTAAAAAAAAAAAAAAAAAAAAAACCTTGTTAGAGCTATGTGAGCGATTAATAGATTTAAAAAAGAAAGAAACTGTGTGCTTGGTTTCCGAAATGGAAAATGAATACAGCTTGTAAAAAATTATAGGATGAAAAAGTCATGATAACATATTATTAATTCATAGAAATAATTTAAGCAATTAAAACCTTTTTTTTTAAATACCATATTCAACTTGAATTTCAATACTATTAAACTGACTTTAAAATCTTAAGAAGTTTATAAGTTGAAATGGGAAAATGTCACAGTGCATGTTAAATAGCCTATATGAACTTGTATCTTATATAGTATCTGAAGACCTTGATTGCGTGTTAGCATAAAACTAACAATATATTTTGACTTTCTTTTTTTTAATGAACAATTCCTGTATATAATATGTGACGGCAACCTTTATATCAAACCTTCTGAAATCGTCCACAGCTGAGCATCGCGGGAGGCAGTTTGAGCGCGTGGAGTGAATGTGATGCACAAAGTCATTTTCGGATGCAATGGAAAAATAAAGCTGGATAAAATTATAGCTACACGAAACTTGTAAATAGTTAACAACATAGCCTAGATTAGGTCCATACTCTGTTTCCTAAGTATATAATGTAAATTTGTTAACCCCCAATAACACATTTAGAGCCGATTAATCACCTATTTCCTTTTTTTTTTTTTCATTCGCTACACGCTAAAAAATAAATAAAATGGT
>NC_056589.1:11571902-11688028 GCF_018340385.1 Cyprinus carpio
GACATAATGCAATCTCTTCCTAACAAATTGATTAGGAGTCTGATTTGATACCAGAATGGGCATTGTTATACTTTGATCTTTTGTTTGTAGACATACTTATTGGAATTAATTGCATTTTTCCTGAGAATCCTATCCTAATTTAAACAAGTATAAAAACACCTGTATCTAACATCATGGGAGTGTTTTTTTCCTTCTATTTTAATTTGCATAATAGGCTCTTGATCAGTTTTAGTTGTTAAAATTGGAAGCTGACTCTCGGTGTAGGATTCTCTGGGCACCCCTAATAGCCTGGATTGGGACCTCCCCAAGGGTTTACTGGGCCCTGTACTCAGAGCTGGGTAGATTACTTATGAATTGTAATCAGTTACTGATTACAGATTACATGACAAAATTTGTAGTCAGTAATATAATCTCTTAGATTACACATTTTGTGTAAATCTTAATCATTTTCATTTCTTCTGGATTACATTTGATTACATACAAAAGTAACCTTATTTGATATCACATATAAATGAATTAGCCTAATTCTGCGCTATTTTTGACAGATACAAAGAAAAAATATATTCCAAAAAATATATAATTCACCAACAAGAGCTACAATAGCTTCTTTTTTCAAGTGCAAATGTATGGACAGTTAATATTTACAAAATACAAACACTAATGTACCTTGCTGTTAGTAAACTTGCTAGTAACACTGAATAAACAAAATCACATTTAGGATTTTTTAAAGCATATTTGCAGAATTAAGTAAGAGAATTTGAAAACAACTACAGTACATTACAAAAACCAATATTGAATAACATGAAATTCACAGCAATATCTGCTAGGTCAAATATTTAATCTAAAAACACTAGAGATGTATCAATGAAAAACATCAAACAATATAGCTACATTGCAAACATGAATTTTGAAAAGAGACTAAATTCACACAGCAATGGCATTTCTATCCATCTCAAAACATTTTAAGTGCATATTAACAATGAGGAAATGACAAACAATAACAACATTACAAAATGACTATGAAAGAACACTGATAATGATTTTGTAGTGAAGTAAATACTACATAAAAACAAATGTAATTTCTACATTAAATAATTAAGGCAAGAATTAAAAAAAAATAAAGTAAATTCTATGTTAGTACTCAATTTAAGCTTGTAGAAATTAAAGTTGGAACTTATAAGTATATTTTACTTGAAATTGTTTGTTATGTTTACAATGATTATTTAAGTAAATATCAAAGTTATGATCCCATATTTCCCATCATGCACTTGGGCATGAATAATTAAAAATGTTAAATTTTTCACTGTTTTCGAGTAGTATTTACACTGTTTTATGGTTGCTTTTGATGTTAAGTTTAGTAACTTACTATTTTGTGACATCTGGAGATCATTTTCTAATCAAAATGACCCATTTATACTCAAACACTATTCACTGATTGTTACCGTCATTGGTGTACCAAGTATTGAGGTCTCTGTGTTCATTATATTAATAATAATATATATTAAAAGTAAACCTAAAAATAAATCTATCTATCTAAAATACCAATCTAACTATCTATCTATCTAAAGTTTATTTGCTTACAGATTTTATTTAATGCAATACTTTGTTTTTACTTAAAATATATGTGCGCAAACCTTGCAAAGAGAGAAAAATTAAGTGAATCTTACTTATTGGGTTTTTTTTTTCAGCACATTAAATTACTGTTACTTAACAGCACACTTATTTACAGTGATAAGCACTATTTAAGTAAAATTTAAGTAAAATGTTAAAACAAAGCGATGTCAACAAATTTATGGGAAATTCCCAAAGAAAAATAAACTTAAAACATTTCTGTTTAGGCTTTAGATGTCATTTTTTTTGTAAATTAACTAGCCTTTTCTGAGTGCGATATATGTTCAAGCTTTTTTCAGTAAATGCCTAATCCACATCTTTTTGTTTTTCAGGTGAATCCTGCATTGAAACTCACAACGATATAGATATAGTATATATTCATCTCATAAAACAATTGAATGTGCAGAAGGTATTAACAATGAAGAAAAATCAACATTACAAAAAACAGTATTAAAGAACATGAAATTCCAGCAATAACTTTGCTAGGTCAAAGATGGTCCGTGGACAGCAATTAATCCGGGTAGGCAGTGACATTATTCCGTATCTTTCTTTAAAAATGAAATCATGTCAGTACATCCAGTGACTTACAGGCTGCGTTCCCCTCCATTTCCATTATCATGTTGCTGATTTCTTCTAGCGTGGATTCTGACCCCCTCCCCCTCTCCGTCGGAAAAACTCAAAGAATCATGAAAGAATATAAGCGGCAGGTTTATAGGAAAAATCTTACTCTAATTACAAGTACTTCAGTTTGGAATCTGATTACGTAATCCAGATTACATGTAATCCGTTACTACCCAGCTCTGCCTGTACTAGACCTCAGTTAGGATCTTCCTTCTACTCTGAGGGTGCTGTTGCCATAGATAAGTTGGACAGTTATTTTTATTATGTCCGGGCTGTCCACAGCCCCAGCACACACCTGGAGGACCAGTATAAGGCTTGCCTCTTCCTCTCTGGCCTCACTATATGGGTTTTTTTCTCCATCCCATTGGTCCTGGCTGTTGAGTATAAACATTAATTATGGCCACAGGGCTTGGGTGTGCGTTTGGAGGGACTGCTGTAAGCGGGCTTGTCTGAAGAGTTGGCTGCGGAGCAATTACTGGCGACATCATTGTCATTTGTTCTGCTTCTGCATTCATTATTGACTCTTGAATCTTTTTCTTAAACAGAGAGCTTACGAATGGTCCAGACCAACCTTACGAAAGTGTGACTTACAGAAGATATACTTAGCGTACGAACGTGTCGGGAATCGTGCCATAACATTAAGAGATAGGTTAAGGAATAGGTTAAGAACTACTTAGCGATAAGAACGTTTTGGGGAACCGGGCCCAGGTAAATTAGAGATAATACTGTATTTCAAAATTTTGACTTTTATCTTGCAATTCCGAGATTATATATCACAATTCTGGTAAGAAAAATCAACTTGTCTTTAGCCCCTTTTCACCAGAGGAATCAATTCAATAGTTCATAGAACTATTGGTCAAAGTACCTGGATGCTCATGCATTCGCACTGCAGGAACTAGTAACAATTGTAGTTCTAGGAACTCCTTTTACGGCAACTAAATTAACTCCTACTTCAGAGTAGTGTCTAAACCCGCAATATAGGAACTACCAGTTATATAAGTGTACCTTAATTGGCCGAACACATATGAGAAAACGCTGGCACCCACCATTTTTAAAAAAGTGGGATAAACACACAACAGTTTATTATTCACGGAGCAGTTTACAGTAGGCTACAAAGTGGAAGACAGCAATAAATGGACCGGACGCCGAAGTCCAAGCACTTCTCTGACTTGATCACTTAAATGATTTTGCTGTCCACTGGTTTACGTCATTTCTAAGTTCCTGTTGGCGAAGCAAATGCAACCAGGAAACCGGCCCAGGGGAACCTAAAGTTCCCAGGGAACTACCGGACCGGCTAGTTCCTAGAACTATGCAGTGCGAAAGGGGCTTTTCTCTCTTTTTCCCTCGGCTCAGAATCATGAGTTTATAATCCCACACTTCTGAACTCCCAATTGTTGAGTTGAATAAAGTTTTAAAGCCTGAACCAGGAGATATAAACTTTCATTTGCAAGAAAAAAAAGTTAGAATTGTGAGATAAAATTGGTAAATGTTATGTAAAATGTTAGGTAAAAAAATTAATAGGTTTACATAGTATTTCATGCTTAATACAATATGTCCCCTATGTGAATATTATAGAGACCTATTGTTTAAAACAAATGTATGCTTTAAAAGTAGGGTAATCATAGCAGGTTTCATTCTATAGTTTGTTCATTTAAATGTTTAGCTTCAAATGGTCTTTGACAACAGTATTCTATAAAAAAATATATATATATGCATTCTGATTCTGACATCCAAAGGCACACCAATACTTTTTTTTCTCTTATTCCATCACTTTTACCCATTTCCTTCCAATTGTTCCCAGTGTTTTTCTGCCACCACAATGCGCATGCAGCTGCCCATGATGTAACTGTGATGTCTACTCCAAATTAGTCTATTCCTTCATCCTCACGTCTTTTCCATGTGTCCTTACCTTGCATCCTGAATGAGTGGAGCTAAGACACGAGAAAAGGAAGCAAGGAAAGGAAACGTAAGAAGTTTCTTTTTTGTCTTTTTTGTTCAATCAAACATACTGCATTTGAGAGTATGTTTGATTGACAGAAGAGAGAGCAAGGTTGGTAGCAATGGTGAGCAACGGGTCGTTTACTGGCTAAGATAACTAATTTAACTTTATTCTTTTTTCTTATGCTCTCTCATCTATATATGTAATGTTAGCTGGTGATATCGGCATTTCCAGCAGCCGGGGTCTGTATCTGGCAGCTGCCGCTGTATCGCCATTTCTAGCAGCCAGGGACTGCCACTGGCCAATTACATAATTCTTAAAACTTTTTGTATTGTACAGCATAGGACTGTCATTTGTAAGCATTATCATAGATTTCGTTAAAAATACTTTTATGGTCATTTTATTGAATGCTTGTGCATGACAGCATATTAATGAAATTATGTGCCCCATGGTAAACTAGATAAAACAAGGAATTTAAAAACTTTTTGAAAATGATTAAAAAATGTATTTAAAATGAATTTAAGACAATCATTTCAGGCTGCATGAAATACAGTGCAATTGATTTCAGACATCACACAGTGCTCATTCAATAAATGCACAGCTAAACCAGATGAGTTTTGAGTCTAGATTTAAAAGTGGCTAATGTTTTAGCACATCTGATTTCGTCTGGAAGCTGGTTCCAACTGTGGGTGGCATAATAACTAAAAGCGGACTCCCCTTGTTTTGTGTGAACCCTTGGTATTTCTAACTGACTCGATCCTAATGATCTGAGTGGTCTGTTAGTTTTATATTCATTGAGCATATCTGCAATTTATTTTGGTCCTAAGTCATTGAGTGATTTATAAATGAGTAAAAGTACTTTAAAACCTATCCTAAATGTAACTGGAAGCCAGTGTAAGGACCTGAGGACTGGTGTGATATGCTCAGATTTTCTGGTTCTAGTCAGAATTCTGGCAGCAGCGTTCTGCATTATCTATTTGAATATTAAAATCCCCTTCAATAGCAAAACAGTCAAACTCTGAGAAAATCTGTGATAACATTTCTGTGAACTCTTCAACAAAGGCTGGAGAGTATTTTGGAGGGCCTGTAAATAATGATAAACAGAATGCGTTGAGCACCTTTCAACACAATCCCTAGATATTCAAAAGACATGTTGCACTGCAGCAGAACTTGCTTGCATTGATAGACAGCTTTAAATAAAGCAGCTACACCTCCACCTCTCCTAACAGTCCTGCAGACACTCATAAAATTAAAGTTAGCAGGGGATAAAACATTGAGGACTGTTGCACTGCAGCTGGCTTCTAGCCATGTTTCGTTTAGAAACATAAAATCCAGATTGTTTGTGGTTATTAGGTCATTGATTAAAAATGATTTAATTTTGATGGCTGTGATTTGTGTCTTTACAGCAATCTTAGTTTGATGCATAAAAGGCCACAGATTAGATGAGTTAGCCCTTCGGCTTGAGAAGTAGACTCTATCAGATAAAAAAAATAGTGAAAGCTACAGGCACACTGGGTTCCCGCTTGTTCTGTAAACATTTGTGAATGTTGCCATTATTATAGCGGGGACCCGACACATATCATTGAGAGCTGCTATCAGTTGTTTTTGGTTCACCTACAGCAGATGGAGGGTTTGGGCCCTGCAGCGGCCGGAGACCTCTTACAGGAGGAGGAGGACGAGCTGAGCCCACAAGCTTTGGTGGTTGTGGGGCCCCACCATTTTATAGTTGATGTCTGGGGGCTTGCAGCAAATGAGTGGGAGAGTTTGGTCCCAGCATAAACCAGTTCCTCCATTTTCTGTGAGAAGCTCAGAAGTGGAGATGCTGGAGAGAGGAATAATGTGTCTGGTGAACAGGGCTGTGTCTCTGGTGTTTCCAGTGGCTGTGATATGTTGTCCTGGCTTCCCTGGCTGTTTTCCAGAAAGTCTCCTTGGGTGCTGAGTCTTGGAGCTGTTTTGATACATCACAGTCTGGTCATGATGAACTCTGTAGGCAGAGTTCAGCCGGGATAGTGTCCATGAGCAGTGCTTGTTGTGGCCGCGTCATGTTATCAGTGTCCTTGTAGGATGTGTCAACCACATAACGAATCGGACCAGGTGTGTGTGCTGAATAGATTTACGCACTCTGCTGAAGGATGACAGAGGGAGAAGTAAAATATTGTCCTTAAGCACTCTAGCACCAAGTTTGTTTGGGTGGAGGCCATCCGGTTTAAACAGTTGTCTATGGCCCCAGAAAAGATTGAAGTTGTCAATGAAATGCACTCCTTTTATATTGCAAGATCTTTGTAGCTATGTGTTCAGCCCAAGCAACCATGAAAACATATTAGTTCCCCTTGCTGGGAGTGGTCCACTGATGAATGACTTTGAGTCTTCGAAGTGTTTCAAAGAGTTCACTTAAGTCCTTCTTAACCCTGTGAAGTCGGTTAACGCGGATACACGTTTTGAGGCAAATTCTCATGATAAGACTGAAAAGAACTTAAATTACACTTTCAGTTTTAATCGTAAAAGCAAAACAAAAAAAAAAAACAAAAATGTAAAACTTCTACATTTAATACAAAACACAACAACAAAACAAAACTTATTTCAAAAATAAAAATAAAAGAAAACAAACAGAGTGCGCTGTCTGCAGCCTTGGTCTGCGGTGGTCTTAATTTAGAAACGCGTCATTAAAATGAACTGTAACTCAGTGAATACTCAACACAGAGACGTAAGAGATGTATCTATAGAAAGCTTGACATGTCTACTTTTAAACTAAGCAAGTGCTACCAAAACAAATTCTGTGATAAAGTAATCCACATGAAAACAATGCGATGTCCATCTTTCACATCTCCCTTCATTATATCTAATGTGACCACGCCCATGCGCCGAGCGTGCTATTGTTATTATAAGTGTCCACGTGAAGCTCGCGGTGGGTAAACTTTACACGTTTTTTAATTGTTACTGTTCACTTTGGTGAGAGGAATAAGACATAATTCACCCCAATAAGACTTCAAGCCGAGAGGAATAAGATTTGAATTACCTCAGAAAGAAGAATGAAGCAGCTTGACCCAGGAGAGATAAACCATAAGTCTTTTTTTATTATTAATCTACTTGTATTAGTTTTCATATAACTTGTACACATTATACCAAATGTGAATAATCAGGTGAAACATTATGAAGTTTCATTTACATCAACTCTGTCGTTTTCAATGCATGCCAGGATGTTTTTTTTATTTTTATTTTTTTTATGTTCTATAAACATAGACAGCTCTGGTGTAAATGTTACTAATGTATTTATACCCGTCATTGGGTGTTTGCAATCGTCTGAGGTAAAAAAAAAAAAAAAAAGTGTCAAGTAAGCTGTAAATATCAGACAATAAATGTGCTATGGTAATTGTGTTCTTTTTTTCCTATAAATTACTAATAGCATCAGTGACATCACCAATAATGTGTTAATAATGTGCAGTTTAATTTGCGTAAACGGCATTGTACTTTTTATTTCAAGATGATAATAGCCTGTTTCAAAGAGCCAATGCAAATAAGCAGCCCACTCAAGAACCTGGAACACAATGAGACCAAGCCCAGAGGCACACACTCCCATCTCTCTTCAAGGCTCTTTAAAAAAAGTATGTCCGTCAGATCGCATAAACAATATATATTTTGGATATGCCAGGTAGTGTTTATTTATATATTTCAAACAGGGCACATGAGCCTGCATTCATGTGATCTCCAGCAACTTAGCGAAATGGGCATTTGCTAAAGTAGTGCCCCCCGTAAACTATTGTGAAATATTTTTTACTCTTTCAACTAACTGCTTTCCCTATTTGACCTCTAATTTTACAATTTTATTTGTTATTCCTGTGATTCCAAAAAGCTAAATTTTCAGCATCATTACTCCAGTCTTACTCAAAAGTGTAACAATACAACTATACATTAAAAAAAAGGGGGGGGCTGGGGGGTCAGTGTATATATATTAAACTTTATTCGACACAATGTGATACATTACACTAACGCATGTTAGAAACGATGCTGTTCTTTCAATTTAATAAAAAAGAGTATTCAAAATTAATAATAATAATAATAATAATAATAAATGTATTTTTGAGTAGCAAATCAGAATATTAGAATAATTTCTGAAAGATCGTGTGACTGGAGTAATGATGCTAAAAATTCAGCTTTGAAAGTCAGCTTTGATTGTTCCTAATATACTGTTTAACTGCACTCACAAGTGAATCTCAAGTTATTTTATGGGATAATTTAATATATTCTAAATAAACTACAAACCTAAAATTAAAGCTGCAAGCAGCAATGAAAGGGCCCTCGCACCCGGGCTCACCACCAACCGGTGGCCATAGGAGAACAGCGAACGTTGGGCCATATGCTTATAAAAAGGTAAATATTTGTGCCAAATTTCTTGCTGCCAACTGGTGGTGATTTAAGGATTATAACTAATATTGGCATGTAAATGTCTTCAGGCCAGGACTCTACCAAAACATGCGCTCGGGCAGATCAGACATTGCATGTTTGCTAGTGTAAAGAAGTCATTTCCAGTTGCCAGCAGGTATGCATAGATTATAACTGAAATATTGGTCTTAAGATCTATTATTACGTATTGCTTATTTTGTCCGTTTCTCATTAAAACCATCACCGTGGTTCTGGAGCGCATGAGCAATCGATGTATTCAGCCCTGAATAAAGAAAACCTACAAGCACTCATAAACACTCATTTTCATCTCTATAATATGTCTTTCTAATTGTTTTTTAGTTGATTCATGTTTTAATGTAAAAAGGCTGTAGTTTCTGTATGTAGACTTTTTTTCCCTTCCAAGTGTCTAGATCGCGCTGTCAGACAGGCTGCGGCAAATATTTCTGTTAAACACTCACAAACATTCTGAATTTAGTCTTGTGGTGTCGTCTCTAATTGGCGGATTGTGTGCAATCGCCGTAATATTTTTTAGTTTTAAAAGGTTCTTAAACACGAATAAACGCGTTTGTTGTGAGCTCCGTTGCGAAATCACGCGCTGTTCTGGAGCGGTGACCTATTCTTCTTATCTTCTCTCTGTTATCTGTCGCAAGAAATCATTTATTAATAAGCCCTGACCCGCTAATAATAAGATAGGTTGGTTTAGCTTGTCAGTGTGAATAAAATCTATTTATTTATTTATATTTTTAAACTCGAAAGTAAAAGTGAACACTACGCGCGCCTCCTCCCTCTCAGTCCCGGGAATTGCTCCTGTAGAGGAGCCATGGTTCTCTCGGGACAAATGAAAGTCTCAGGAACAAATAACATTCCTCACACGCAAGAGACCAAAGATCCATATTCAAATCAAAAATAGCCGATTCCTGGTGGTCGTTAGCTCATAGTGACTGTAAATTAGAAAGTTGTCCGTCTTAATAAGAACAATATATGTCCCGAGTTTGGTTGTTCTGTAGCCTAAAAACTAAGCCCCCACTTTTGAGCAAACAGGTGGCGCTATTAGAGTGCCCTAATCCACGCCCTTGTTATGACCTTTGCCAGTGTCTAGCTATTCATTTAATACTGCTATGTTTCTGGTTTTCATGAAATGCTAAAGCTATGTTTATTCTGCCTCAAAATAAGCAATATAGTTATACCGGAAAATGATTCCGTGTGATATGGTTGCAATGGCAACACTAGATTAGATATCAAAATCCCCTCAACAGTTTTACGATGGGCCGTGTTGTGTCATTATGATGATGAAAAGTTTTGAAGCAAATTGACCGTAAACTACGATGCTGAATTTCAACGCATTTTGAAACTGACACACTCCTGCTGCCCGTTTGGTGGCGCCTATAATTTTGACTCCTAATAGTCACACAATATGTGGATCGGAATCATCTCAATTCGAACAAAATTGATGAAGTTTAATTAAAATTCAGGAAATGTATGTGGATTTGTTATTAGACACTTCCTGTTTCTCACTTCTCGCCATTACATAATTTGCACGCCATCACCACGCGTACCAAACATCCCCTGGCAATTTTGCATCCCCATGTCTTGAGATATCAAAACATTTGGGGGGGGGGGGGTGGCTAATTTTGCTTTTTTTCAATGTTTGGGTGGGGGGGGGGCGATCATGCGTTTTGACCACGTGGTTGGGGCCCTGGCATCGGGTAGAAAACCTAAGACAAGTACAGTATCAAATTCCAGAGCATGCACTTTTTACATAGCTCTAAATAGCTGACTTCCTGTTGGGCGGAGCCTATGACATGCAATACGAAAGTTGTTCGGTCACAAATGAGATCTATATGTGTACTGAGTTCATATGAATACGTGCAAAGTATGTTTGAACTATACATCAACATTTCTTGACTGTGTTCCAGGGGGCGCCGTAGGGCCCCTGTGCCACGCCCGGGTCTCAGCCTCTGCAGCCTCCTAATGGCCACAGATTCTAAGGTGTGTGCAAATTTTTCAAGAGTGGGGGGGATTTTGAGCATGTTAAGGGCCCAAAAGCCCCCACAACTTGACGAAAAATATAAGACTACTAAACCCTAATAGCCAACTTCTGTTTGGGCGGAGCCTATGACATGCAATACGAAAAGTTGTGTTGGCTTGATGAGATCTATATGTGTACCGAGTTTTCTACATCGTGGCTACGTGCAAGTATGTATGATATATGGCCCTCCATATTCCAGGGGCGCTGTAGAGCCCCTGTGCCACGCCCGTGTATCAGTCTCTGCCGGCCCTAATGGCCGCAGGTTCCAACTGTGTGTGCCAATTTTCAAGAGTTTTTCGAGTATGTTTAAGGGCCCCAAAAGCCCCCGAGACGTTGGAAAAAAAAAAAAAAATAATAATAATAATAATAATAATATAATCATAATAATAATAAAAAATAATCCTAAGGAAAAACAATAGGGCTCTCAGCCCTCCAGGCTTGAGCCCTAATATAAAAAATAATCCTAAGGAAAACAATAGGGCTCTCGCCCTCCAGGCTTGAGCCCTAATAATCCTTAGAAAAACAATAGGGCCCTGCGCCCATTGGCTCGGGCCCTAATAATAATAAACAAAGCAGATACAATAGGGTCCTCACACCATCGGTGCTCGGGCCCTAAAAATAATCCTAAGGAAAACAATAGGGCTCTCGCCCTCCAGGCTTGAGCCCTAATAATAATAATAAAAAATAATCCTAAGGAAAACAATAGGGCTCTTCGCCCCCCAGGCTTGAGCCCTAATAATAAACAAAGCAGATACAATAGGGTCCTCAAACCATCGGTGCTCGGGCCCTAATAATTTTAAGTGATACATAAGGTTGGGCTTATCTCTCTCATTCGGGACAAATCCAAACATGTTGCCCATTTGAAGCTAAACTCTTATTCATTAGGTAAAATAGGTTTGGATTTCACACGTGTTTTAGTATCGACAAAAAAAAAATCATAGTGAGTAAAAATATGCCAAAGTGGACCGCTGCTCGCGCCCCATGGCTCGGTGAACTACTGCTGCTTACAAGGAAAATGTGCGCGTGAAGCATCAGCACGATCAAAGTCACAATTCACAATTTTTGGTCACACAGTAAAGGCATAATTAAAAAATCCAAAGTGTTAGCAGTTTGAAAAATCAAGAATAATAACAGAGTGAATAAGAATTATTTGTAAATGCTGCACCGTTCTCATTTCGCTCTGCAAATGCAACCTGAAGATTTTTTTTTTTAACCAAGAATGAACCAAAATGAAAACATTTAGCTTTTAATCCGTAAATTTTTGATGAGTAGAGTGTAGCCTAATACTATCCTATTTTTTAATGGCTTTTAAGGATGTTATAATGTATATTATAATGTTATTGTTGTTTTATGTCTTTCTTTCATTTTACAATTACATTCAGTTCACAATCCGTCCCTTTGCACCACCTGGCAGTAGTTTCGCGAATGATTTTAACACGCGACTAACTTGCAGTTAACACCGCGGCCCTGCGGATAATACCCATATTGGTTGTCAACCTACTGTATAACCTTCTGATTTGAGAGATCCATCTGTATCAAGCTATAGCAATGCAGTTATATCACAGGCCGTTGGCATAAATTGTACTCGTGATGGAGCGGTGGTGGAGCGCTCTTGGAGCGAGTGAAAACCACGATGCTCTGACTTTTAAAAAATCCGCTCCTCGCTCCAGTCAAAATCACACCGCTCTACTCCGCTCCGCTCCACTCACTTACTCTGGCCGGGAGGTTGCTGCTTCAGTCAGCGATGGCTTAAAAATGACAAATTGTTAAAACGAGAACTAAATACTTGAGTAGACTCCTGTTAAGTTTTTTTTTTTTTTTTTTTTTTTTTTTTTAAGTTAAGTTTGTTTGTTTTTTTTCATGGAAGAGTCTGCGCTTTTGAGCCATATAAAAGGTAAACAAAAATTTCCCTGCTCAGTTAAACTAAATCTTTAGCGATTAAAGTGAAAATGAATGAAAAGGGTTTATTGTGGCATACGTTTAAGATCTGCTCACAATGCATACAAATTTCTGCTCACAAATTTCTTTATGCAGGTTTTTCCCCGGCGTTAGGGTTAGGTTATTAATAATAGGCATTATAACAAATCACACACGGTGTTGAGCGCAGATTAGTCACCAGTGAGGAAAAATCCGCAGAATGCTACAGTTGTGTTAAGATCATGCACTCATTGAATGTATTCTGTACTCTGTCGAATATTGTCATCATAAATAGCAGAAACGATGTAAGCAATAAATTAATTTTGCGGTGTAGACCGCAAGATTCAGTGAAATCATTAGTCATTAATCAGGAATGTTTGTTGCTCGTTTTCTGTATGTTTTTTTTATCCCGAATTGAATAACCATCTCGGTTTTCATGCTACTAAAATTACCAATTTGAAAAATTTAATGAATATGACGTGTCGTTTCCCCCACACAAAAACATAATCGAAATTAATCATCATCACATCAAATTTAAGGACATTCAAATGTAAGGACATTCATACAAACTGTTTTGTACCGTTCCAAATGCACCACCTGCTGGCAATTTGCTGATTTTGTTTATAACAATTAAAAATTGCTAATGTGCCTCGAAAATCCAAACGATTTACAAAGTAAGGTGGGTGTGTGTGTGTGTGTGGGTGTGTGTGTGTGTGTGTGCTGAAATGTTGTGTGTGGGTGTGTTTTAAATTAAAATAACTTATAGCTACTTTTGACTAATCCCTTTTCTTAAAAAGACTAATCCATTTTCTTAAAAATGATTCAACTTTAATGGCTGAAATGTGAGGTTTATCACTATAGAAAACTTTAGTTATTTGTAAAGAACCTGTTTTTGAACTGTAAATCATGTTTTTTACAGTCATTTTATAGTACCAGTCATGTTACCACAGACATTGCCCTACCCTGCTCATACAGTATTAATTTTATTTGTGCAGGTATTAAAAAGCCTTAAATTTTATTTTAAAAATACTGCAGATACCCTGTAAATTCTTTATTTTGTGCTAGGTGCATTTTAATTCTGAAACCGGAAGTGCTCATTTTATTCAACGAAGTATAAGCCTTTTGGAAAATCTATTTGTGGCAGTTTTGATGTGGGAAGTCGTGGCCTAATGGTTAGAGAGTCGGACTCCCAATCGAAAGGGTTGTGAGTTCGAGTCTCGGGCCGGCAGGAATTGTAGGTGGGGGGAGTGCATGTACAGTTCTCTCTCCACCTTCAATACCATGACTTAGGTGCCCTTGAGCAAGGCATCGAACCCCCAACTGCTCCCCGGGCGCCGCAGCATAAAATGGCTGCCCACTGCTCAGGGTGTGTGTTCACAGTGTGTGTGTGTGTTCACTGCTTTGTGTGTGTGCACTTCGGATGGGTTAAATGCAGAGCACGAATTCTGAGTATGGGTCACCATACTTGGCTGAATGTCACGTCACAAATAACTCTGTGTATAGGTGTGAGACAATGGGTCTTCGCAATCCGCTGTCAGGCGAAACCGGGTTTGCCCAAAAACCAATGATAAAAAAAATAAATCCACAAAAATATGGCAATACTCACAGAGATGTAAGGTGTAAAGTGATGTTTATTTACAGTGCTAGAGAGGTGAAACACTCCCGTAGACAAACGACCAAAAGCTATACACAAAAGTAACAAAAAAAGAAAAATCAAATAACAAACAAAACAAATATATATATATATATATATATATAAATAATGCAAACTACTCCAATGACAAGGGGGAAAAAATTGCTCACGGCACCACATTTGCACACTCGCTCGCCAGGTTAACTGACCTCCAATATTTCTT
The DNA here is from genome assembly GCF_018340385.1 of Cyprinus carpio. NCBI lineage: Eukaryota > Metazoa > Chordata > Actinopteri > Cypriniformes > Cyprinidae > Cyprinus > Cyprinus carpio. Next base: position 11,586,277 of record NC_056589.1, read on the forward strand.
TCATGTCGTACCATGTCTTCTGTGCCTTTTGTGCTTTTCTGAGGTTTTCTTGGGCTTTAACCCTGTAGCTCTCCAGGCCGTCTGTCATCTTAAGGACGTACTGGACAATGCCCTTCTCAGACTTCATGTCTCCAGACGAAGCGGCCTCCCAACCTTTTCGCAGGAGATCCAGCGGCCCTTGAATCCGCCATCCATACAGGAGCTCAAATTTAGAGAAGCCAGTTGATGCTTGTGGTACCTCCCTGTAGGCGAACAGCAAGAATGGTAGCCATTTGTCCCAGTCCCTTCCAGTGTCTGACACAAATTTGCAAAGCATGTTCTTGAGCGTCTGGTTAAAGCACTCCACCAGTCCGTCGGTCTGTGGATGGTATGGACTAGTCTTTATGGCGGTGATGCCCAGCTGCCGGTGCAGCAACTTCATCAGCCGTGATGTAAAGTTAGTCCCCTGATCCGTGAGGATCTCCTCAGGTATCCCCACTCGGGAGAACAGTTGGACGAGAGCATTGATAACCTTAGGTGTAGTGATGGAACGGAGAGGGAAAGCCTCAGGATACCTTGTCGCATAATCACTGACGACCAGGATATATTGGTGCCCTGCATTGCTTCTTTCCAGTGGCCCCACAATGTCCATGGTAATGTGCTTAAAGGGGACCGATATCACAGGCAGTGGAAGTAATGGTGTCCTATCTCGTTGGCGCACAGCACTGGTTTTTTGACATGTATGGCATGTGGTGTAGTATGTTTGTACATCACTGTAGAGATCGACCGATATGGGTTTTTCTATAGCCGATGCCGATGTTTAGAGGTCAGGGTCAGCCGATGGCCGATATGTGCTGCCGATTTTTAGGGCCGATATCTTGAAGTTTTCCCCCTCATTTGCATGCTAAAATGTCACACTAATAATAAGTGAATGCACAACATTTCTAAACTTATCATCATTTATTGAGCACTGACTTGAACCATCTCTTGAATCTTAATTTTGTGCACTGCACGGTATTACAAATAAAAAAAAATATCTAAAGTTAACCAAACAAATCAATAAACTGACCAAGTATTAAATATATAAAACAGGTTATATATATATATATAGTCAATCATTTACATAAAAGTTTTAGAGCATTTATCAAGCATAATTTTTCAAGTTGTTGGAACATAAATGTAAACTTAAATATACATTAAAATAAAAGAAATAAAATTGTATAAATAAAAATCAATTAAACTGAAAAATATAAAAAATAATATATATAAAAAATAAATAATAGTAGTGCTGCAAACACACTAGCAACCAACAACATTTGTGTTTGGTATAAATGACACAGAACATCTAAAGTGCATTCTAACTTCAGACTTACATCGCAGTCTGTTCATTATTAAGATTAAGTACAGTCAACCAAACAAACATATAAAAGGTTACACTGGTCAGTTTAAATAGACCGTAGTATACCGGTCCACTCTGCTGTTATGCCAAGGACGTTTTTGCTCTTGTGAAGAGGATGATCTTTTTCGTCTAGTTTACATTAAATAAATTAAAAATATTATAGTTTAACATTCAGATACATTGCGAATATGGAAACATTTGGATATGTGCAGAACGAGACGTGAGCAACAACCTCCAAATACATCTAGTTAAACTCGCGCTCGCTCGTCCTCGTCTGCACGCATGCATGCACTGTCACGATCTAATGCACTGTAAATGCAGGATTTAAAAAAAAAAAACAAAAAGGGCCTACCGGAATGCAAAAATTCAAAATCGAACATTTTGCAGAACATGATCAAATACAGTACTGGTCATTAATACTCGCATAAAATGTTTAATGTGAAAAAAGCGGTTCACTGACTGCGCAACACAGCCCCATGCGCCACAATTACGTTTGGGATAATTTTATTTTTAATACTATAGTGTCATTTGAAAACATTGCAATTGCGTTTTAAAATACAACAACGAGCACCACGAAACCATTTAAAGAGGCGCATTCAGCGGTCTCTTTGACAAGAAACAGTCAACTAAGTAAAATGATCTCAAATGTACAGCGCGCTCCCTTCATTTTATCAAATGATCATAATCACATATTCATTTTACAGTCCTGCTACTAGCATTTTATTCAGATTAAACCCCCTTTAAATCGGGTGAGAAAGCTTTTTTCCGAGTGGCTTTTGCACATAATAATACCGCTGCAGACGCATTTTGCAGCATTAAGGTTATTAATTAATCGTTAATTTAAACGACGATCGATCATGGAAACGATTAAATATTGACATCCCTAAATGCAAATGAGTTGGATGGAAACCTGGCTATTGTCTGCATCAAACCATGCTTCCGAACAAATGTCATTCACCGTTCTGTGCTGCTCCAGGACAGTTGTCTCTCCGAGCACAGTGCTGTCTGTGAGCGGGGCGGGGTAACGTAGCCCTCAATCACGCTGCAGTGTTTGTGAGAGCTGCCACCTTCTCCACCCCATTTACAGAGTGAAATTCTCTGACTACCTTTATCTCCCAGGACTGTTGTTGAATCTTCCAAAAGTTTTGGCTTGGGGTCCTTCACATTTGGCAGCAGCACTTTCCACCGCACCAATAACACGGGGCTGCCCGCCGACGTGCCTGAATTTAAATCAGCACTACTAAACACGGATATCGGCCGATGCCGATATATTAAAAAATGACAAATATCGGCCCGATATATCGGCCGACCGATATATCGGTCGACCTCTACATCACTGTACATGGAGGGCCACCTGAATCGGGCGCTAATGCGTGCATAGGTCTTTTGGAGTGCCAGGTGCCCTGCCCATGGAACACTTTGTGCTAGTTGTAACACAAGGGGACGACAACATGTAGGGACAACTAAACGTGTAGAATCAGGGGTTTGCATGTACAGTATATCATTGACAACATCATATTTTTCCCCCCAAGTCAGCTTGTTTTCCCTCCACCACCTTAGTAAACAGCGGTTTCAAGGACTCGTCAGCTCTTTGCAGTTGTGCAATATTCTCTGGGACCTGCCAGACATGAATTCCCAGACCCTCAGTTTGGATCTTAGGGGCTGGGGTACCCAGGCCTTTCTCCAGTCGCCGTTGACGATGTGTTTTCCTGGGCCCCTTGGTCCCGCCTTGCAGCAGACTATGATGAAAGTCTGGCAATGGCTGCAGACCTGTTTTCACCTGGGCTCGTGTCATTACCGGACAAGCAACATTTACAACATTAGAAGTGGACATATAAGTTTCAACAGAATGCAACAATTCAGTGAGCACTGGTAAGTGTCTTCCCAAAATCATGTCAGCAGGTAAGTCATCTACAATAGCCACATTCAACAGATAAGTTTGGTCTTGCACACATACATTAACTTCTGTTTGGGGGTACTGTTTGGCATCCCCGTGAACACATTGTACACTGACCATTTATTCGACCATTATTATTTTTTTATTTTTTTTGCAGTGACAAGGAGCTTCCAGCGTCCAACAAAGCATTCATATGTTGCCCATTCACAGTCACTTGCATATTCTGTCCTCTCCCCTTTGGACATAACAAAATCCAGTCAGTTTAGCTTTACACACTGGACAGACTGTTGCTTTGTGACCCAATTGGTGGCAGTAAAAGCAAACAAGTTTTTTCTTAGGAGCCCCTTTCTGTGCCTGCGTAAAATTAGTGTCAACATTAGGCTCACCAGAACTGTTGGGAGAGTTTTCAAAGTTACCTTTCATGGGTTGAGAACACTGACTACCACGGTGAGCGTTGATGTACTGCTGAGCCAGTTAAGCAGCATCCAGTCTAGTTGTCAGCTCATGTTCCTTGACCCAGACTCGAATCTCATAGGGTAGAACACGCAGAAACTGTTCCATACTATTGTCTCAGCAATCTCCTCCTTTGTGCATAGCTCAGGTCTTACCCAGCATTGGTACAAGTTCCGCAGCCGATTGTACGTTTCCTTCTGAGACTCTCCAGCTGGAGTGAAGGTACCGCCTGGAACCCCTGGCAGTAAGTCTGGGTGAGATGTTGAACTTTGCCAACAGCGCCTCCTTCAGGGCATTGTAAACGTCCGCTCTGTCCTCATCCATTGCCAAGAAGGCTTCCAGTGCCTGCCCAGACAGCAGTGGAACAAGATGATAACTCCACTCGTCCTCTGGCCACATACAGGTTTTAGCGAGATGCTCAAAGCGGTGCTAGAAGTTTTCAACGTCCTCCCCCTGCTGGAGGACTGGCAACCTCAGCTCCACTCGTGGCGTCGGCTGGTGGTAATACCCCATGTCGGTAGGTGAGTCTCGATGTCTCTGACCAGCTGTGCTTCTATGCTGACCTGGCGTTGGAAGCTCCATCCGTGGACTGTCGACCTCACTCGCCGCCTCAGCTGGCCGGACAGCTTGCAGAATCGACTCCCGCAGACTCCGTAACTCCTTTACATACCGTTGCTCTCTCTGCCCCTCTTAGCTCAGAAAGTCGTGCATCACTGCAAACATCCAATCACTAGCTGTTGGAGCAGAAGAGACGGCCTCTCGAGGTGATGTGGTCTTGGGACGAACAGGTGGGGGATTCTCCTCTCCCTCCTCCTCTGTAGACTCAGCAGTCTCCCAGGCCACATCCAAATCAGTGATAGCTTTGGTCTGGGACCGAAGCTCCACCCTAGGCTTCCTGCCTCTCTGTGCAGTTTTTCAAGTAGCCATCCCACTTCTGACACCAAATGTTAGACAACGGGTCTTCGCAGGCCTGCTGTCAGGCGAAACCGGGTTTGCCCAAAAACCAATGATAAAAAAAATAAATCCACTAAAATATGGCAATACTCAAAGAGATGTAAGGTGTAAAGTGATGTTTATTTACAGTGCTAGAGAGGTGAAACACTCCCATAGACAAACGACCAAAAGCTATAAACAAAAGTAACAAAGAAAGAAAAATCTGACCTCCAATATTTATTTGGGACTCCTTTTTATAATACAAGCCCCACCCCTGTTTCAAACCATTACAAATATGGATAGGTGGGTATTCGGGTGAGTGTATATACATTTTCACAACCCCACATAAATATATACACTTAAAAATAACGAAATATTTATAGAAACAAAAAACTGGCAAAAATAACAAAGACAAATGTAGACTTAAATAATAAACCTATAATAATAATGCCACATTTCCATTATCCCCCCCACCCCCTTTATTAATCAGACAATGGACGAGCCGACTTCCGGTTGCTTGACGCCGAAGCGGCCACACACAGCGGACCTGGCACTATTTATCCAGGCCACTGGGTGGCGCTCGGGTTTGGCCAGCAGATGGAGGAAAAGCAACGCGAAAGACAGGCAACACATATGCTGACAAACACTGAACACAGGTAGGTATTAACACGATAACACGACAAAACATAGGAACATAGAAACAAAAGACAACTCAGGTATGTATGTACGTATGTGTGTTGTTAGGCGCAGCATGGATTCTGACGGGGATGGAAATGGAGTGGATATGTTTGCGTGTATGAAGACCAGCGTGTTAATGGCATGCGTGTGTACCCACATCGCCTCAGCAGATAACGGAGGCTGAGGTATGATGGGGTGTGTGTGTGTATACTGACTTGTTGCACTTATGAATATGATACCTTTCCGGCATCAATTCTAGTAGGGTAAAACGTAATTCCGAAATGGACTGTTTTGCCCTGCCATTAGCCGAAGCTGTGTGTGAACAAGCCGCTGCTGCAGAGTGTGAGCTGCTCTGTCTCCATCCCTCAGTTTGGGTACCACTGGAGTAGGCGATTTGTACTCTATTAATTTGGTCTGTTACGATGCTCTATGTGTTTGATTACTAATGCCTGTGTAGTATGGCGTTGCACACACAGGACAAAAACGTTTAGCCTTGACACTTTATCGTCATTTGTGGTAAAATTTGCAAGATTTACCAAATTGAACAAAAATATATAAATGCAAAATTTGAATTCATGAATATATAACGGTATCCATGGTATAGCAAAATCCATATGGAACAACATAATACCAGTAGTCGCTTTCATACTGGTATAGCACCCACTCTTATTGGGGACCCAATGCTGCACTGGACACCCATACTGTATGTTCAGGGGAAAAATGCATGTTAAATATAGACCCATTTATGATCCATTATATTAAACACAATTTTACACACACCAGTATATTTTGCAGGAATAAATTGAATAAACAAAGCTACTTTTATATGTCAACTTCCAACCGTATGTCAATTTCAGTGTACATGCTTGTTAGATGATTTAATCTTTCTTGGAACATTGTTGACCACAGTTTGTTTTTATGAAATAGAGATTTGAAAAATAACATTTTCCAGGCATGACTATTAAAGTTACAGTTTTTCTCATACACTTCGGTGCAGATTTGGGGTTTGATTTGTTCCAGTATTCCAGTGTCTTGACCAAAGCCACAATTGATGATTTATCACTGTTTGTGTGATTTTTAGCCTGCAACTTTCAGATCACTAGCTCAGACCAAATATCTTGTCACAATCAAATCTTCTGTTTGGGAACTGAGGCCCCACCATGTTAACTGGCAAAACTGTCATGATCCTACCTTGAAGTTTTACTGGCGCATAGCATAGTTATGTCAGTCCATCAGCTAGTTCAGCATAAACTATTGTTCTTTTTAGCTGGGTAAGAGAACTATCACTGTAATCAGTATACTGTGAATCTCAGATGAAAAGGTCATGTTGAACCCAATACTTTGGTGCACTTATAGATCTAATGTCTTTCTTTTCTCAGATTGATGCATGGTGCAAAGAGAACAAGTATGTCATTGCTGGCTATTATCAAGCAAATGAGCGTATAAAGGAAGCCAGGTAAAATTTGACCACCTTTAGTGCTTTGCATGATATGTATGTGGTGTATGTGGAATGATGTGATCTTTCCAACTTTTCAGACCAAACCAGGTGGCTGAGAAGGTCGCTGCCAGAATCTCAGAAAACTTCAGTGAGGCTGCAATGATCATGGTAATTTACATATTGCTCATTTAAAATACCAATATAATATTACATTATAGCTACACAGTAAAACTGCATTGTTTGTCACCATTAGTTGGACAACAGCAGATTCACAATGGACTGTTTTGTGCCTGTTCTCTTCATCTATGATCATCATGATAACAAGTGGAAGTGCAGAGAGCCAAGCACGTAAGTATAGTTCATTTTGTAACATTCAATTATATTTCACCCAAAAATGTGTATTCTGTCATCAATTACTTGTGTTACGTTTACGCTAATCATTTCCATACACTTCAAGCATGCAGTTTTAAGGACAAAATTAGTACACATTGTTTTGTTTGTCGAGCAGCGTTGAAATGAGTAAAACTTAACATACATATCAGTACGATTTGTGTGTGTGTGTATATGTGCGTGTGTGTTAGTGTAACTGGGTGAGGGAGTAGAAATATATGAATAAAGGGGGCTGTAGGGAAGTACAACAGACTTAACCAGAGGAAAAAAAAAAAAAATATATATATATATATATATATATATATATAAATACACATACATATATACACACATAACAATAGCAATAGTACTAATAATAATAATGATAATGATAATAATAATAATGATAAATCCAATTAATAAGAAAAGACAAATGGTAATAATAGTATTAGCAGTCGTAGTAATGATAAACATATATTAACAAATATTTCTTCCAGAATGAGGGGGAGGTTAAAGGATCAGGAAAAGGACAAATAAAATAGTAGTAGTAGTAGTAGAAATAATAATAATAATAATAATAAAAATAATAATAATAATATTGACACAGCCATTGAAAGTAATGATAATAGTAGTAGTTGGCAATAATAATAATAATAATAATAATAATAATAATAATAATAATAATAATAATATTGATACAACTATTAATGATAAGGTATTGTAAAGCTGCCTCTGACATCCCTCATGGCCATGGCATATGATAGACCCCGCCAGACCCCCGGGGGTTTCACATGTGCTGCTGATATGATTAGTCTATTAATGTTAGCTGGTCATTTTATGTCAGTATCAAAAAACATAATTATTATTATTATTTTTTTTTTTTTTTTTGTGAAAAGTACATTTTTAGCAGTTGTTTAAAATGCATCTGATCACTCTACACAATAATCTAGAAACAATGTGAATGAACACCACAACAGCTTAAGCAGCAAACTTTACAAAAAACAAAATTTGTCACTGCCAAAACTTTTGGCCATGACTGTACTATGAGTGGGTGACCCAGTCTTGACCTTTCATTACTGACATACTGTAAGTGAACTCATAAAATAATTTCATTATGATGGATGTCTAAAGTCATTGTCACATAATAAGACTATTAAAAGGCAAAAAAGCTAAAAACAGAAGTTCAATATTTTGTCTAACTTTACTTAAATTGCAGTGACTGCTTTGAGGATTGGATAGAGGCACAAAAGATCACAGCGGCTCTTCTAGAAAGCAAATCATACGAGAGTCTTGTAGACTTTGACAACCATCTGGATGACTTACGAAATGACTGGACCAACCCTGAGATCAATAAATCTGTCTTGCATCTATGCTGAAGCCATCCAGAGATCCTGTCCACCTAACCAAACCATTAGTGCTTAAATGGGAAGCATATCCGGCTATGGCTGGATAATCAGTACTGTTTGTGACATGCTCTCTCACTGAGCAGAAAGATTTATGAATGGAAATGGATCATTGTATGTGCTGCATCCTCATGTTTGAAAACACTGAGATGACTCCAGGAATCTGATGTCAAATAGGTTTTATACCCATTTTCATGCGATAACTTGTATAAGACTCAATTGTACAATTTTGAATGCTATCGGACTAGTTTTATTTAACTTAACTAATTGATAACTATGAAGATTTCCCCCCTTTTTTGGTAAAATTCTTTTCAATTATAGGTATGGTTATTTACTTTTCTTAACTACTTGAATTTCTCAAATGAAAATATTTTACTTCAGTTTAGAAATTAATATTTTGATTTATAAGATAAAAGATTGCTTTTATGTTTGCAGGAGACTAATTATGATTTGCTAGTGGTGTAAGAAAAAATATTATTTGGCTCAGATTTTCAGTAAATAAAGGACTAGACTTTAGGTATGAGGTCTTTATTATTGTAAAGTTTAATAATAAAAAATTTAAAAGAAAAATAAATAAATAAAACATTCTTGCTTTTCCAAATGACTTTAAGCAAATTTCTCAGAAAGTTCAGCTGGCTGTAGTGCAGTAGAATAAAAGCAAAACATATCATTACACTTTGTGTCTGAAGAAGTTTGACTGTTAAATTTAACAGTTAAGGTTATGAACTACCTGCGTGAACATAAGCAGAGCTGAGTAGTAACTGATCACGTCATGTGGATTACGAAATCAGATTCCAAAAATTAAGTATTTGTAATCACATTGTTACATAACACTTATAATCAGATAGCTGTGAAATACTGTGTCTTCGTCATATCCAGTGACCTTCATTTATTGTTGATTTTAGAAATCTGGACAAAAATTATTTCAAATCTGAAAAGGATAAGAATAACATTTACATTTATGCATTTAGCAGACACTTTTATCCAAAAAGACTTACAGTGCATTCAGGCTATAATTTTTTATTTTTTTTATCCGTACCATTTCAGTGGCAAATGTCACTCTCCACATCAAAGTGGCTTTATTAATGGTTGTATGTACGTTTTTTTTTTTTTTTTTTATTTTTTTTTTTTTTTTTTTACAAATCAAGTGCAGACGTTTCATTTAAAAACGTAATTTACTAAATGCAATTACAAATGATCAAGTCCCAATTAATATTAAATGTATAATATGTGTACTTTTATTCATTTCCAGTACTAATTTTGTCTATGGAAGTCTTGGCTAAATAGGCCAATAAGAGATTATTAACTATATACAAGTATGTTGTTAAAGATGATCAAATTAATAAAACTGATCTCAGATTAATAAAAAGAAAAAAGAAAAAAAAAATGTGCGTTCATAAAAAACTATTTTAACAATTAAACAATTTAGCCTATAATAGCCTATACAGGAATTGATTCAAGTAATCAAATGTAAAAAATAAAGCACTGCATAGACTTTACCATATAAATTAAACATAAATTGATTCATAACAAAGTTATGAACGAGCAGTGAATAATTCTCTAATTTTGTTTGATATTAACAGATGATTAACAGACCGCAGCAGGTTTATACAGTATGCTGTCACGGAATGCACAGATACTGACTAGCATTTGATTACTTTTCAAACTGTTTATTTAAAAAAAAAGAAGAAAAATTATTAATATATAACCTTGTATGAAAATACCATATGAACCGTTAATGCAGGATTTGAAAATGTTTTACAAGATGTGAGGGCACAAATTTAGAAGAAAAAATGATGGTTTCCTTAGTTCAAGAAACGATTTTTTTTCTAACATAACATATTATTTCATGAGAGGGAGTCGTGTGCCGCACTCTGCTTTGAGCAGGCATGAGTCAGTGTGCTTTTGGTAGTTATCTGTATTTCAATTTATCATAGTCATGGTAAATTATTGTTTGTATCGCAAGCTGTTTTAACATTTAAAACTTTAGTTTGACTATCCATAAAATATATTTCAGATAGTTACAATTGTAATTCATAATCATAATTTGACTAGTCAGAATGATAATTAGAGATATCTGCAATTATAATTGCACTAGAAAGAAATCTGATTAGAGATATTTCTAAATACTTTTTTGACTAGTCAAAACTCCATTTAAGATATCTGTAATTATGTCATTGATATCTTCAATAGACGCGTCACATATACGAAAAGGTAATTAGCAATATCTCTAATTCAGTTTTGACTAGTCACAATTATATATTATGATATCTGAATTGTACCTGCTCCTAGGTGAATTTGCTGTTGTGTGACATGAGACTAAATTTACTCAGCTCCTCCCAGTCCCAGTTGCTCCTCGCCTAATGTTTAGTGTTAACTGCTAACAACGTAACGTTATATAAGTCTGCTTTTGTCACGGAGAGAAAAGCTACTGGATCGTGTATCAGGGATTATTAAATAATATCTGGATGCAGCCATATATGGGAAAAGGTCTCCAGCGTGTATGTATAGCCTACATATCGCTGTGATTTTAATTGAATCATGTTGCAAAATGAGCCAAATGCAGTGTAATGTTCAATAAAGGCAGAAAACTGCAAACTGCTCATCTGAATTTATTATATATTTAGACATAATGAAGAACAATGGAATTATACAACAAAACATGAAAAATAGTACAAATAAATTCATGACGGACAAGATCGATGCTTCATAATCAGATGAAGTCAAAAAAGGTAAAGGCCGTTTTTAAAAAGATTACATTTTAATAAAAGTTTAACTGGCATTGATAACATTTATTAGTAGGTTACATTACGTTGTGTATGGATTCAGGTTTACTTGTGTCCTTATGGCAGCTGTTTCCGCCATGGAATAATAAAAAAAAGTAATTTGCAGCTTTTTATCTTACAATTCTGATTATTTGCATTGTTTATATCTCACAATTATGAGAAGAAAAAAAAGTCAGAATTGTGAGATTAAAAAGCCACTATTATTTATTTATTTATTTATTATTTATTTATTTAGGGGTGGAGCGCTTCCATAGGAAGTAGCCCACATGGTGGGAGAATTGTATTGTATTGTAGCAAGCGATCCATGATGATGATATTCTGGCTGTGTTCAGTGATGAGCGCTAATGTATTCTTTTAACATTATATCAGATGCTGCAACAGCTGACATGAGGCCTATACAAATCCTTAGCTGCTGATTTTACATGTTCGTTTGTAAATAAAGTCTAACACAATTTAATCCACAGCACACACGTCTCAACATTACGATATAGAAAAGGACAAAAGCCTATCTACTCTCTGTATAGTCTACCACTTTTACACACGCTCCAGCTACATTTTTATTTACATACTTTTGAATTACTTCTGTATAAAATGGTTTAAAATGACCCAAAGACACAGGACCTTTATTATACAACTCTTAGACAAAATGGCAGATGACAAGGTAGGATCGGTTAATAAAATGTTTAAGGTGGGGCTTAACAAAGGTGTTATTTACATCCACATTTTAGATATCTATAAAGGAATTCTGACAAGTCACATTGTTAATTCCAGATATCTACATTGAACTTACGCCTAGTCACAAAGCTAAATGCAGATATCTCCAATTAAAGATCTTCCTAGTCAGAAATCTGAAAAAGATAATGAATTAAAGATATCTTGAATTTGATTATGACTAGTCGAACACCAGTTATAGATATCTTGAATTATAATTTTTACTACTGGTAATTCAGTTAGAGATATCTCTAATTTAATTATCACTAGTAAAATTGTAATTTGAGATCTCTCTAATTAGAATTATGCCTAGTACAAAAGCATTTAGAGATATCTTTTATTACAATTTCTACCAGTCAGAACTAATTTGAAGATATCCAAAAATATTTTCCAATGGAAGTCAATGGAACAATATGACTACACTATATAAAAAAAATAAAATAATAATAAGTTGATTCAACTTAAAATAATTTGTAACCTGACTTCCTTAAGAAGTTGTGTTCAATAATCTAAAAAATATTTGTTGTTTACACATATATTGGAGTTCCTTAAACCTTGAATTAATAGTTGGGGTAACAAAGGTGAAGCTAAATCAACTTTATATGTTGTATTACCAACAAGTTTTTAGTAAGCCCAACTAGACGAGAAAGTTGTGCTAACCTAAATTCAAGTTGAAACAACATAAAATTAGTGAGACCAACAAACGTTGAGTTGTTTGAACTAAGAATTTTGTTGAATAAACTTTCAAGTACAAGTTGTGCAAACTAAATAAAAATTGGCTAAACCTAGAATTAATAGTTGGGTAACAAAGGTGAAGCTGAATCAACTTTAATATTTTGTATAACCAACAAGTTTTTAGTAAGCCCAACTAGACGAGAAAGTTGTGCCAACCTAAATTCAAGTTGAAACAACATAAAATTAGTGAGACCAACAAACATTGAGTTGTTTGAACTAAGAATTTTGTTGAATAAACTTGTAAGTATAAGTTGTGCAAACTAAATACAAATTGACCAAACTAAGCATCTTGTTGAATTCACTTACATTTTTAAGTCAGCCAGGTTACTTTTTCAAGAAAAGTTAATCTCACTAGTAATGTTAAGTTCATTCAACTGGCTGAACAATGTAATTTTCCCACACAACTCAAGATCCTATTTTCTACTGTACCATTTAAAATTGGCATGGACATTTAAGAAAATGCAATGTATTTTATTTTATTTCAAAACTGACATCATGCTATTTAGTATTAGTGTGTATTGTATAAAACACCTTTAAAAACAAAAATTGACATTTCATATACCTTTGTAATTACATATGTAACTATTATCTAAAAAAAAAAAAAAAACTATGAAAAGTACGTTTGTCAAACAATTATCTATAAACATGTATGAAAACTAACAACAGTTTTCATTTCATAATGTTTCTGTCGAACAATTTTCTGAAAAAAAAAAAAGGGAATGAATAAATAAATGTATGAAAACTTGTACATGCAACAAGTTTTGTTAGCTTGGATTAACTCAGTGGCATTTTAGAACAAATATGTTAAGCTTTTGTTAACCATGCAAAATGGTGTTATGATTCAACTTTCAAGTTTACAAACAGTAAACATTTGTGTAACTAACAAATCAATGCTACCAACTGAAACTGTATTGCTGACATTAACTAGGCCAACTTGCCACTACACTTTGTCTTGAAGCAAACTGTTGCGGAGTCCATTAATTTTGCAGAAAATCTCGAATGTGTACTTCAGTCTCTTGGGATAGTCTATGTCAAGACAGTAAAGAAGACCCATGAGTGTAGCAAAGGCATTAGCAATATCTCCTAGGTCACGTTTGACAATCTGCTTCTCCAGAACCACCGCAACATCCACCATATCCCTTTCTAACAACGCTCTGCTGCTTCAGTGATGATGAGAAGATATTAGTAATTAAGCATGTACTGTTACATTACCAAATTCAATGTGCTACCCTGTGTGAAATGACAAATGCAACATTGATGATTACCTGAAGAAGAATTTCTCTCATGAGGCACATCAATATAATTTGTGTAGTACTAGGCTGAATCACTTTTCTCAAAACCAGACCAATACACGCAATGGCATATTAAATATATATGAAACTATTTATAAGAAGAATCAGTTTATGACATTAAAAGACTAATTACTTTACACCAAATACTAATTAATTTAAACTTTGCCACTATCCTAGGTTTTGATCATTTGTCAGCAAGATTTTAGTAATTTAAATTACGATAACATTTATTATGAAGACTGATTATTGAATACCCGGTTCTTGGAAATGTGTAACCAGTTGTAAAATGGAACCGATTTTTGATACCCAACCCTACTCTCAGGTCCCATTTATACTAGTGCGTTTTCGTTTTAAAACGTCGTTTTAGAACTAAAACGATCCTCGTCTACACTGGCGTTTCCGCTGCATTTCAGAAACGATCTCTGTTTACACTACACAACCTAAAACGCATGTCACGTGACCATTCATGCAGGTATAGCCATAGATATGAATAGGTAGATTCCCCATTATTTAGATCACGGATGTGTCTATGTGCTTGACAACAATGCGCATGATGTTATTGTTTACACGGTTGTCAAGGAAACACAAAGCGAATGTGGGCAGCCACGCCATTGTTTTCAAAAGTCTCCGTTTTGGTCCTTTACACCGAAACACAACCTCAGAGTTTTCAAACTAAAACTGAGTTTTCAAAAGTCTCCGTTTTTGAGGTTCGAAAATGCCTGAGTAGTGTAAACGATAGGCTTAACTGTAGCAAAAGTTATGCTTTTTAAAATGAAAACGCACTAGTGAAAACGGGGCCTCAATGCCAGTAGCACTGGGCTGAGCTTTGCCACTGTAGTGTGAAAGCAATGTAAGGGTATTGTTCTGTCACTACTGTCCTCAGGCATGTTTCTGTAGTTGGTTAATACCAACATCTATCTGACTACCTTCTTTCGTCCCCCCCTGTCTCTGATTTTAAAGAATGTTGGCAACCTGTTCCCCATAATATTTGGAAGTCAACAGTGACCACCAATTGTTTCGTTACCAACACTTTTCAAAATATCTTCCTTTATGTTCTTCAAAAGAAAGTACTTCATGCAGATTTAGAACAAATGTAATTTTTGTGTGAGCTCTCTCTTTAACTGTGACCAAAGTTCCCCATGTCATATTGAAATCAGCTCTCATACCTCACAGACACGGATGAAACTGCTGGAATCCTCCTTTAAGTAATATGGGAGTCCAAGCAAAGCAGCTGCTTGTCTCGTCTGTTTTGAAGTCTCAAGACACAACAAAAGAAAAAAAAAAGACAAACTGTGATGACTGCAGAACCAAGCATGCTCATAATTATGATAACACCGCTATTGAAGAATACTGAGCAGAGTGTGAGTGCACTATTGATTATCCTCATGCACAATCAAATGGTTCTGTCTCACACACACAAGCAAAACAGTATGGCATGCATGCTACTTTGGTAAATTTACTGATCGCAGACAACCCGTGCCACCCCTTTTCAAAAACTCATCAGATCTGGACTAATCACAATAATAACCTATTTTGGATCCAAAACTGCAAATTTCACAAAGCTGACGAGTTTGCATCCATGATCACAGCTTTTGATCCCACCACCTAGAACGCAACTAAATGCTTCAAGCATGTGACACAATGCGAAAAACTACTTTTAAATAGGAAATTACAGAATATTTATGTACATATTTACAGCTGGTCTATTCACATTATCTGAGGTAATTCTTCCAGATGTTTTTACAGAATGTAAAAGTCGCCATAATCTTTACTGACATCATCCATAATTATTACTGAGATGGCACATTCAGACGGGACTAAAATCACTGAGAAGCTCTGGTAAAAATTAATTTACCCACTTCTCCATGTAAAACTAATCCCCTCCGAATAGGGCTTTAGGCTGCTGCTACTACTACTACTATTACTATCTTGTACCCTGCAATTTACATTTATTCAAACTTTCTCAATCACTTTTTAATTTTCAAAACATATTAAATTGTGATGTGCATGTAGTACTAATATAATTCTAGACAAGGTGACTTGGAAATTGCTAATATTGTTTTTTTTTTCTTTGTTAATTATAGTCTGATGGCTGAACAGAAATCGAACCTGAGCATGAGAGCAGATGAAGGAAAGACTAAAAATACCACAAACGTGGAATCATCTGAAAGCCCACCACCTCCAAGCTTATAAATTTAAGCAACTGTCTGTCTCACTTCATTGAATGCTTGAACCTGATTGGCTGATGAATGTTCTGAGATGTGCATTTATTTTCAGGGAAACGCATGGCGAACGTAGTTCCAGGCAGCTCTCTTGACCGCATTACAGTTCCATATCACTTTGCATAGTTAACTGTAATAATGGAAATTACAGGACTAACAAAAACAACAACATAACAGACGATTTTCTGAAAGTAAATTTTCTGATTTTCCGAAAGTTCCAAAAACCAGACAAATCCCTTTAAATATATCATCTGATAGATGTCTTGAGGTGTGGTAACCAAAATATAAGTGGAATAATTGACTCAGTTGAATTATTAGAAAAATAATGCACACCCGAGGTGTAACTCGGGCATCTTGGCCACATCACCAACACACACATCAGTCAACCTCTAACAATGATTACTTTCAGTGTTGTTGTTTTTTTGGTTAAGGTCCAGTGATCAAACATAAAACAAACAAAAAAACCATGACAAACAAACAAGAAAACCACAACAACACTCAAATCTAAGTCTGAAATTTAAATATATTTTGAATGTTTTGAAGTAGGGTTGTCAATAGTACCGACTTCGGTACCAGTCGGTACTGAAATTTAAAAAATATGACAATACCAGCATTTCCCATCTGAGCGCTGTTGAGTGGATTCTTAAATGCCTCTGATTGGCCATTGTGTTCACATGCACAACAGATATTTCTGTGATCGGCTTCAATGATCATCATTTCACGCTCCTCACAGAGCGCTAACACAGATACACATAGGAGCGTTTAAAAGCCACCTCTATCAGCAGATCCTTAATTTTAGACAGAGCGTAGAGTGAAGTTATGATCATTTTAACCAATCACAGACATATCTGTTTTGCATGTGAACACAATGGCCAATCAGGGGTGTTTGAGAATCCACTCAACAGCACTCAAAATGCTCATGGGAAATGCTGGTATCATCACATATCCAAGTCGGTACTTCTGACAACCCTATTTTGAATGTATTATTTGAAAAATAAAAATTACCTGTTTTTTAAGAACACCGCAGGCCATCTGTCTTTGATTTCAGACACAAGAAGTTTACCATGACCAATCTCCTTCCTTCGCAAGGCAAAGGAGCTCTCCATTGGAGAATCTATCATTTTCCTGTCTCTCTTCTTTTTCTTCATCTCTTCCATCAAAGTTAATCTCTCGCCTTCAAGGCATGTTTGTGGTTGACTTTGTACCTTCAAATAAAACATTTTTCAATTATTCTTTAAAAAGGTTGCTTAAAATAAACAAGAACCTTTAATAAGATTCTTATTGGGAAAAGTGGTGTGCTTAAAGGGTACAAAAATTCACAGCCAGACTTTTTACATTTAATGATCTACATCTTTATTGAAATTATGTTGTTATTTAAAATAAAATTAAATATTATTATGTGGGAGATTAATATTTAATTTTAATATAACTTATTTTACAGAAACCAATAACATGTGCACTAAAAATGTGCACAAGGCAGATTTTGGTGACTTTAATTGGTACGTTTACTCATTTAACAAACATTTTCATCAATACAAGCTGGACATAAGTTTGCTCTCACCTCAATTAAGAAGTCTTTATTCAAAATTAAGATTCGGCTTCATCAGCCGTGGCGCATGGCGACCTGTTCTGAAGCAGCGGGGTTTCCTTGCAGGGGCTACTGATAAATGTCCGTTGTAAATTTAGGCCTATGACCTAAAATATATAACAATCAAATGAACAAATAAAACTCCAAAGTTTAGTTATGTTAAATATACGTGGCAATAATGTGCACATTATGGCAGTGAAAATGTCACTGACTCATTAATTAATCTTCTAACGTTCAGTAAATTGTTGCCATGTTGTACTAAATTGTTAATTCGTTTTAATTAAAGAGGAGTTAATGAAATACAACATGGCCACAGTTAAATAAAACAGGGAACAAATTAAGTCAAATGAAGGAATCCTCTTAACTAATTATAACGAAATAACGAAGTCATAAAATGAGAAACAAATAGTATGTGATCACTATAAATATAATTTTGTCCACATATCATGTTTTACACTCCGTACAACACTGCCGCGAGGATACACTGACAACCTGTTTAATATTTCTCTAGTTTACACTAATTTAACAAACAATTTCTTCAATACAAGCTAGACATAAGTTTTTTCAAACTGGAGGCTTCGTCAGCCGTGGTGTATGGCGACCTGTTCTGACGCGGCGGGGTTTCCTTGCAGGGGCTACTGATAAATCTCCGTTGTAAATTTAAGGCCTAAAATATACCACTATCAAATGGACACAAATAAAGGTTTAACTTTTAAGATGGGCAAACTGTTCACTCGATTTATTTAGAAATGAGGCAATGTTAACAAATTACCATGGCCACAACTGAATAAAACAAGGGAACTTTTATCCAGTGAAAGAATTATTAATCATGGACACGATTTCACTATCACGAGGGAACTAATTCATGGCCAATAGAAATATATTTTTGTCCACATATCACGGGCAGGGTTCTATAAAAAACAGTGGCAAGAGTTTTACACTGACAACCCTGTATTTATTTAGTTTACACCTTAAAATACATGATCACTATAAATATATTTTTGTCCATGTTTTACACTCCGTACAACACTGTCGCGAGGATTACACTGACAACCTGTGTAATATTACTCTTTACCCTAATTTATCAAACATTTTTGATAAATTCAAGCTGAACATAAGTTTGCTCTTATCTCTGGAAATCTTGACTCAAAAATTGAAGCTTTTCATCAGTCTTCAAACATGGCGACCTGTTCTGTGAGGAAGGCTCGGTGGGCGGGGTTTCCATGCATTGCCACTCATACAACTAAGAAATCTTTGTTGCGTGAACTACTCTGATTAAATGGATTAGTTGGGCACTGGTAAACTTAATATCTTAAGTGTACCCAACATTTTAGTTGAACTGACTTAGGAAAATGAGTTGAGGAAGCTAAAGTCTCAAATCCTTTTTTTACAGTGTAGTCGTAATGGCATTGTAGATATCTTCAATGCATGTAATGACTAGTCATAATCTCATTGTAGATATCTTAATTCCAATTACGACAAGTCAAAATTATAGAATAGATATCTGGAATTGGAATTTTGACTAGTCAAAACTTAAGTATGACTAGTACAGCAAGCAGTATTTAATGCTAAAATGGCTTGCCATAATAATGCAAAGATGAAACTCAGAGCTGATGCACATAGCACCTTAATAGGGCCCCGGTCCGCCTGTGTCTCTGCCGCCAGCGGGAGACATGATGCTCCACGAAAACGTGAACTGTGTACCATAAGTCTTGTTTATAAACATTTGCTACCTACCAAATCAGTGAACATGATTAATTAAATAATGAGACACAACGAGATGTGTATAGGTTGTTGTAAAGCACTGCAGCTAGCTTGTAAGCATTTAGCAATAACGTTATATACCTTGTAAAAACATTACCATAGGAGAAGGCATAGCTGGTAGGTTAACCTCAGTTTGCTAATATTATAACCATCAAGTCTAGCCACAGCTTAGTGACATTGTTTGCACAGCTAATTGGTCATTTTTATTTTTTGTAGTGGTGTGTTATAAGGCTTTGGGAGACATTGCAAGTAATGAGAGAGTGTGAAGATCTTAAGCAGTGAAGGCCAGCTGTTAATAACCACCTCTACTGGACTGCAGATGCAGATGTGATGGAGGCCAAGTGGAAAAGCATGGTCAGCAGTGAATGTGATCTAAACTTTTGCTTGCTTCTCCCAGCATATGCATCAGACCTCATCGAATCTCTGAGAGAGGAATATTGCAGGTCACCACAGGCTCCACGAGAATGCAACACTGTCTTCCACTACACCTGCCCTTCTCTCCAGATCCCTCCAGAGGATCAACAAGATGAGGCTGTTGTTGTGTATCTAGCACAGCATTCATGATTTAACACACGTTAACAACACATTAGTGTGATACCCAGACTGAAAGATTGTTAAATGTTTAGAAATGGGTCAGATGGTATATTTTTATCGGTAGTGCATGTTTGGTATATATATACACTCACCAGCCACTTTATGAGGTATACCTATTCAATTGCTTGGTAACACAAATTGCTAATCAGCCAATCACATGGCAGCACCTCAATGCATTTAGGCATCTAGATGTGGTGAAGACGACTTGCTGAAGTTCAAACAGAGCATCAGAATGGGGAAGAAAGGGGATTTAAGTGGCTTTGAACATGGAATGGTTGTTGGTGCTAGACGGGCTGGTCTGAGTATTTAAAAAACTGCTGATCTACTGGGATTTTCACACACAACCATCTCTAGGGTTTACAGAGAATGGTCCGAAAAAGAGAAAATATCCAATGAGCGTCAGTTGTGTGGACAAAAATGCCTTGTTGATGTCAGAGGTCAAAGGAGAATGGGCAGACTGATTTGAGATGATAGAAAGGCAAAAGTTACTCAAATAACCACTCGTTACAACCAAGGTATGCAGAATATCATCTCTGAACGCGCAACACGTAGAACCCTGAAGCAGATAGGCTACAGCAGCAGAAGACCACACCGGGTGCCGCTCCTGTCAGCTAACAACTTGGAAACGGAGGCTACAATTTGCACAGGCTCACCAAAATTGGACAATAAAAGATTAGAAAAATGTTGCCTGGTTTGATGAGTCTCGATTTCTGCTGCGACATTCAGATGGTAGAATTTGGCGTAAAGAACATGAATGGATCCATCCTGCCTTGTCTCAACGGTTCAGGCTAGTGGTAGTGTAATGGTGTGGGGGATATTTTCTCGGCACACTTTGGGCCACTTAGTACCAACTGAGCATCGTTTAAATGCCACAGCCTACCTGTTGAACAGACACAAATAAACCTGTGAATCATCATGTGAGCTGTTGAAATTCTACATTCCAGAGACATCTTAAGCTTCTCCTCCTAACCATTTTGCAAGTCGTAAAATTGATCAAAGGAATTAACCAAGGCACCCAATTGTCTCAAGAGACGTCTAAAGCAGTGATAAGACCAAGAATGGTGATAATCCAAGAATTAAAACCCTTTTGTTTAGAACCATGCCAGCAAATGGTTGATTGTCCCCTGCTGACCCAGCTTCATGTTTCACAGGAAGAGCAATAACGTTTAACTGAACACCAGAACAAAGAATATTGTATCTGAAATATTCCAGTGACAGACACTTTAGGACTGTTCCCACTTTCCCCCTCCTTTCTTTACATTCCAGAAAACTGCGCGCTTTTCCTTTGTACAAACAAAGGAACTCATATAGATGAGTTCAAAAGACAATCATTTAAAAGTATGAAAGGGCAACTAGATTCACAAATAATATGTCCTATATATATATGCTTGATGCGTTTCATGTAATCGGTGCAACTTTAACCAATGTTTTATAACTTCTTTTAGCAGATAAAGCCATTAAATATGAGTAAGATATGGAAAGTTAAACTTTGCCCAGATCCTGTGCTACCCAGCTCGTAGCTTATACATTATTATTTTGTTTATATGCTCGTTGGCCATGAAGTACTATAAACAGAACTGTTTAAGACATACTGATTTTAATGTTCGCTGGACGAACCGTTGATGAAGTGTAAACTAATCAAATTTGGAATAAGCTCAAATAAATCAATTTGAATGTTTAGATTCGATTCCCCTCTTTAAAGAAAAGAGCTAAACATTCTAGTTTGACCTAAAAATACATAATACCAAGATATTTTGTGTTGTATTTGTTCTATTTTATCTGGTAGAATAGATCAAAGACAGAGAAACAGTTTGTTGTGCTACTGGGTACTTTTATTATGGCATGCCAGTGTGTGAATGAATGAAGCAAAACTGTATGAAGCTGAACTGCAGTAAAGCATTTAATTGTCCACAGAGACAAAATAAGTTGCCTAAAGCACATAAGAAATAAGCGAGCGTGTTCCTCATTTTCCTTTCTTTTCAAATATGGCCTTCATAGTTTGATTTGTTTGTGCGTGTTCCACTTCAAATTCGTCTATGTATCTCCCTGGTATGACACAGCTAATTAATGTTCTTTTGCCATTTAATTCACTAAAACTAGTGAACTTTGGAACGCGGTGCTCAGAGAGAGTGTCCGAACATTATGTTATGGGAGAATTGTGAAATCAAGATGAAGTAGAATTGTGGTTAAATCCCTGTGTGTTTTTGTCTGTAGACTAAAACAAGTGCTGAGATCCGCCCAGATCTTAATAACATATTTTATTAATTACAGTAAATCTGTAGATTAATTTATCTCACTCTAATGAGCTAAGATGGTTCAGCGCTAAAAGATAAAAATCTAAATAGTGCTTTGTGGTTAAGTGTGAGATGCGCCGCCATTTCACGAGAAGCACATAAGTCGTGTGTAACACATGCTAGCTTAGTGCAGTTAGCGTTGCCATAGTAACAGCCGTAACCCGGAAGTTCTAAGAAACCTTTTCCGGGATAATTTGAGCTATTTGTAAACAAATAGCTGAGCATGAGCTAAGCTAACTGAAGCTAATGCTTTTGCATTGAAGCATATGCAAAGCTAGTAGCATTGAAGGCTAGAGGTTAGCACATAGCATTTTTGTGAGCCTATATGCAGTGTGTTTTGCAGTGTGGAAGTGACTTTACCTCTATTACATCTGAACTTCAACTCACTCTCACCTTATTCTTTCTCTCTTTTACACTTCTGAATCTCTCTCTTCTCCTCTCCTCCCATTGAAAAAAACGTTGACAGATGCAAACTTAATAAACTTAAGAAACACTGTTGTTTCATTAATAATTAATGGTTCTCATTACTTTGATGATACGTTGTGATTAATTCAGCTATAACTGCTCTTATAATTTTAATGACATCAGCAGATTTTATTAATCTAAGTAATTATGGTTTCATATAATTACACTTTCACATAGCAATAATATTTGCTTATAATTGAATTATAATTGCTCTTATAATCTAATGACAGCAACATTGGAAAAGAATTTGGAGATTTCTTCTCAGACCTGTTGGTTACCGCTGATAAAGTGCTAATTTTCGGAGATTTTAACATTCATATTGATAATACAAATGATGCATTAGGACTTGCGTTTACTAACTTATTAAACCTTACTTGGAGTAAAGCAAAATGTCACCGGGCCCACTCATCGTTTTAATCATACGCTAGATTAAATTATATCGCATGGAATCGATCTTACTGACATAGATATCGTACCTCAAAGTGATGATGTTAATGACCATTTCCTTGTATCGTGCATTTTGCGTATTGATGATAATAACTATATAGCTTCGCGTTATCGTCTGGGCAGAACTATTGTTCCAGCCACCAAAGACAGATTCGCTAATAACCTGCCTGATTTATCTCAACTTCTCTGTGTACCCATAAATACGAATGAACTAGACAAAATGACTGGCAACATGGGCACTATCTTCTCTAATACATTAGAAGCTGTTGCCCCCATCAAATTGAAAAAGGTTAGAGAAAAACGTACTGTGCCATGGTACAACAGTAATACCCACTCTCTCAAGAAAGAAACTCGTAGTCTTGAGCGCAAATGGAGAAAAACTAACTTGGAAGTTTTTAGAATTGCGTGGAAAAACAGTATGTCCAGCTATAGACAGGCTCTAAAAACTGCCAGGGACGAGCATATCCACAAACTCATAGAAAACAACCAAAACAATCCAAGGTTTTTATTTAGCACAGTGGCTAGATTAACTTATTAATATTCCCTCACAGTTAAATAGTAATGACTTTATGAATTTCTTCACTGATAAAATAGATACCATCAGAAATACAATAACAAATGTAGATTCCACAGCATCTAATACTTTAGTTTTATCCATCGCACCCAAAGATAAACTGCATTGCTTTACAACTATAGGACAGGAAGAGCTAAATAAACGTATCACTGCATCACAACCAACAACATGTTTATTGTGTACCCACTAAATTACTGAAAGAGTTGTTACCTGTAGCAGAAAAAACGCTTCTCAATATTATTAACTCGTCGTTATCTTTAGGTCACGTCCCAAAACCATTCAAGCTGGCGGTTATTAAGCCTCTTATTAAGCAACCACAACTAGATCCTAGTGAACTGGCAAATTACAGACCCATTTCAAATCTTCCCTTTATGTCTAAAATTTTAGAAAGAAAGGTGTCTGCTCAATTGTGCTCCTTCCTGCAAAAAAATGATCTCTATGAAGAATTTCAGTCGGGTTTTTAGGCCCCATCATAGCACAGAAACTGCACTTGTTAAAATTACAAATGACTTGCTTCTTGCATCAGACCAAGGCTGCATCTCATTGCTAGTTTTACTTGATCTTAGTGCTACGTTCGACACCATAGATCACGACATACTCATAGATAGATTACAAAACTATACAGGTATCCAAGGGCAGGCTTTAAGATGGTTTAGATCCTACCTGTCCGATCGCTACCACTTTGTTTATCTAAATGGGGAGTCATCTCATTTATCACCAGTAAAATATGGAGTGCCACAAGGATCTGTCCTAGGTCCTCTGCTATTTTCAATATACATGTTGCCCCTTGGTAATATCATTAGAAAATACGGGATTAGTTTCCACTGTTATGCTGATGATACTCAACTATATATCTCAACAAGACCAGGTGAAACTTCAAAACTATCTAAGCTAACAGAGTGTGTTAAAAATGTAAAAGATTGGATGACCAATAATTTTCTCCTATTAAATTCAGATAAGACAGAGATATTACTTATTGGACCAGAAAACATTACACAGAATCTCGTAGATTACAATTTGCAATTAGACGGATGTACTGTTACTTCTTCTACAGTCAAAAATCTGGGTGTTATATTAGACAGTAATTTGTCTTATGAAAATCATATTTCCCATGTTACAAAAACAGCATTCTTCCATCTTAGAAACATTGCCAAGCTACGAAACATGTTACCTGTTGCTGATGCAGAAAAGCTAGTTCATGCATTCATGACCTCTAGACTGGACTATTGTAATGCACTTCTAGGTGGTTGTCCTGCATCCTCAATAAACAAGCTACAGGTAGTCCAAAATGCAGCGCTAGAGTCCTTACCAGGTCAAGAAAATATGATCATATTACCCCAATTTTACAGTCTCTGCACTGGCTACCTATTAATTTCCGTATCAGTTACAAAATATTATTACTTACTTATAAGGGCCTTAATGGCTTAGCTCCTGCATACCTAACTAGTCTTCTACCACGCTACAATCCATCACGCTCCCTAAGGTCACAAAACGCTGGACTTTTGATAGTACCTAGGACAGCAAAGTCCACTAAAGGAGGTAGAGCTTTTTCGCATTTGGCTCCCAAACTCTGGAATAGCCTTCCTGATAATGTTCAGGGTTCAGACACACTTCCTCTGTTTAAATCTAGATTAAAACACACCTCTTTGGCCAAGCATTCAAATAATGCATCTCATAATTTTGGACTGCAGTTATATCTGATCAAATGCGCATTATTATTCTTAAGCTTGGGTTAAACTAATTAATTTTACTTGGCTGGAACAGCAGCTACGCTAATTATGTCTCTATTTGTTTCTCTGTTTTGCCACAAGACATCCCTTGGTAACTAGGATTTACACAAGCTCCAGTCTGGATCCAGAACACCTGAGAAGAGATAATGCCAACCCCTTAGAGGACCTCAGGTGATGCTAACCCAGAGACAACATACAGAACTACCACATTTTGCTATAAGTTTGATTGCATAATTGCTGTTAATAGTGTTAATCGTCTGTTTGTTTAAGTCTTTTATTGATTTTTCCAAACATTTCGGCTGTATGCACATTAACTGACAGTCACCACTGATAAGCTACTACGAAATATTGTAGAAACGTAATTTTCTGTAATGTTGCTGTGCAATGATTTGTATTGTAAAAAGCGCTAGACAAATAAACTTGAATTGAATTGAATATTTGATTAAAAATAAAGATGTTAATAATTCATTTGGATTAACTAGATTACCAAACACAAAAACCATCACAAAAAGGAACAGTAATGGACAGTGATGCCCTTTTTCGTGTTTTGACTACATCAACTAGATTATCAAATAAACTCAAAAACCATCACAAGAAGGAACAGTAATGGACAGTGATGCCATTTTTTTGTGGTTTTTATCATGATGACAATTATGATGGAAAAATGGATGCTGTGTTAATTGTATTAAATATTTTCATATTTCCTCACTCAGCCTAGTGGGTGGTCTTTTTTTTTTTTTTACCTCCAAGCGTGAGTTCTCTACCTGTGACCTGGGAGCTTAAGGGTTCTGATAGAATTCCCTATATACACATTTCCAGTTAGTTTCACATTCCACCCTGTTAGGTTTATAGACCTAACGGCAGAATCTAATAGGGTGGAAAATTTTGAGCTAAGTAAGCCATAGCTTTTTGAGTGATCAACATTTAGCTAGCTAACCTTCTACAGATTAACAGGACTTTAAAAAAAAAGGGGGAAGTTGTGGCCTAGTGGTTAGAGAGTTTGACTCCTAACCCTAAGGTTGTGGGTTTGAGTCTTGGGACGGCAATACCATGACTGAGGTGCCCTTAAGCAAGGCACCGAATCCCCACCTGCTTCCCAGGCACCGCAGCATAAATGGCTGCCCACTGCTCCGGGTGTGTGTGTGTTCACTGCTGTGTGTGTGCACTTTGGATGGGTTAAATGCAAAGCACAAATTCTGAGTATGGGTCACCATACTTGGCTGTATGTCACGACACTTTCACTTTCATAACTATGTCAGATTTGTTTTTACATTTTTTTGAATGGACAAACATTCTCCATAATATAGCCTAACAGGGTGGAACTTTAAGGGTGGGACAAGCAGGATAACATTTCACAAACTAAAAAAAAAAAAAAAAAGTTAGGAGTGAGAGTTGAAGCTTACCTCAGTTTGTACAGTTGAATTCCAGTGGGAGAAATAAATGATGTCCCTTCTAGAAAATGGTCTCAATGAAATAGCAGTTGGTTTTGGAAGGCATATATCAATAAAAGGTGTGTAAAATACAAAATAGTATTTATAATGTCTATTATCTCTGTTTAAGTGATAAAGAAGAACTAAATATACAATTTAAGCCATTTCTTATAAATATGTGACTTATTTTAGACAAAATATGTAAATAAATAATTGAGACATAAAAGTCACTGTATAACAGGAATGACCCATATATATATATATATATATATAGATTATATATATATATATATATATATATATATATATATATCCAAAGTACTGTAACTAACTAGCTACTCGAGTAGATTTTTCATTGGATACATTTTTACTCTTACTCAAGTGACTATTAGGATTGTTACTTTTACTTGAGTACAGTTTTTGGCTACGCTACCCACCTCTGTTTATAAATTACATCTTATGTTACGTTGGTTGATGTAATTGGGTATTTGATTTAGGCTCATGTAGGACGATCGTCAATGGTCAGCTTGGGAGATAGGTGGCGGTAATGCACTTTTTGTTTCCGATCCACCGTAAATCAAGAAGAAGAAGAAGAAGTAGAAGAAACCTCGGCAGAAGAAGAGATATTTATTAAAGTAAATAGCTCAGAAAATTTGACTGAACAGAGTAAGAAAGTGAGAGAGGTTGTGATGAAGGAATATCCTGAAATAAAGAAGAAAAAAGAGGCTGAAGATAATTTGTTAGATGTATTATTTTCTATGAGTGAGTTAAAGAATGCAGTAAGAAGAATGAAACAATCTACTAAAGGAATGGATGGAATTAGTTACTGTATGATGAAGCATTTTAGTGAAATTTCTATGTAAGTGATTTTAACATTTTATAATAGAATATGGATGGAAGGTATAATTCCCCAAAGTTGTAAGGAAGCACTAATTATACCTATTAAAAAGCCCTGGGAAAGATCCAAGTAATCCTATAAATTATCGTCCAATAGCTTTAACTTATCATTTATGTAAGGTATTGATTTATCATCTGGAAAAAAATGAACCTGGTTTTCTTCTTATCAAAGTGGGTTCAGGTGTGGTAGAGGGACTATGGATCCAATAGTATTATTAGAAGATGAAATAAGAAAGGCATTTATAAATAAGGGAAGTGTCATTGCTGTTTTCTTTGATATAGAAAAGGCCTATGATGTTGTTGTGGAAAGAGGGGTTACTAATAAAGTTACAGAAGATGAGTATAAAAGGAAGAATGTATAATTGGATTAAAGAGTTTTTAATTGGAAGAAGTATTAGAGTAAAGATGGGTGGAGCTATATCTTCAAGTGGAATAATTGATAATGGTACACCTCAGGGCAGCGTAATAAGTCCACTTTTATTTATTTATCATGATTAATGATGTTTTTTCAAGGATTGATAGAAGTATGGGGAAATCATTGTTTGCTGATGATGGGGCTATCTGGTTTAGAGGAAAGAATATGGAGTATAACCTAAAGAAAATGCAATATGCGCTAAATGAAGTAGAAAAAGTGGTCAGGGGAAAATGGTTTGAAGTTTTCAGTGGAAAAGATAAAAGTAATAGTTTTTACTAAAATGAGGAGGAATATGAATGTTAAGTTAAAATTATATAAAAAAAGAATTAGAGCGTGTAAGAACAGTAAGATTTCTAGGAGTTTGGTTTGATAATAGATTAAATTGGAGAGAGCATATTGAAAAAATGGTGGGAAGATGTAAGCGAGTTGTGAATGTAATGAGATGTATTTCAGGTCAGAATTGAGGAGCAGATGGATTGGCTTTAAAAACTATATATATATCTATGATAAGATCTATAATGGATTATGGTTGTATGGTATATGGTTCTGCAAATAAATCTCATTTGATTAAAATAGAAAGAATTCAAACCTCAAGCACTAAGAATTTGCTGCGGAGCATATTCTACTTCTCCAGTTTCGGGCTCTTCAGGTAGAGAGATGGGTGAAATGCCTTTGCAGATAAGAAGACAGCAATTAATGGCATCTTACTGGGCAAATTTGAGAGGACAGAGAGAGGACTATCCAATAAGAAAAGTAATGAGTCCTAGTTGGGTACATGAGAAGAGAAAGTGTAATAGTTTTGGATGGAGTGTGCGGAAATTAGTTAGAGATATGAGATTGGAGGAGGTTGGATGTGCTCCAATAATTCCTTTATCTCCAGTACCATTATGGGTTATGCCCCAACCAGAAGTAGATTTAAGTTTATTAGAAAAAAGACAAAAGGAAGGTTCATATGAAACAGAAGTATATAATGTAAGGGAATATATTGGGTCAAGATATGGGGAATAACATTCACATTTTTACAGATGCATCAAAAGATTCAAAAACTGATCATGTGGGTTTTGCATTCATTATTCCAAAGGTTAAAGTGTATAAGAATAAAAGGATAACAGATTGTTTATCGGTGTATACTGGAGAGATGTTTGCAATAATTATGGCAATAAGGTGGATTAGGGAAGTTAAAATAGCCAAGGCAGTAATATGTTCAGATTGTAGTTCAGCTCTAATAAGTTTGAAGGAGATGAAATCAAAAACAAGACAGGATATGGTAATAGAGATAATTCAAGAATTATATTCAATCAAACAAGCTAGTTTAGAGGTACAGTTTTTGTGGGTTCCAGCTCATATTGGGGTTGAGAGGTAATGAGGAGGCTGATGCATTAGCAAAAAAGGCAATAGAACGAGAAATAGTAGATATACCAGATTTTATTTAGTAGGTCAGAAAATTAAGTCAATTATTAAAAAGAATGTTCTGAAAATATGGCAGCAATATTGGGATAATGAAATAAAAGGTAGACATGCATCAAATACAGTCAATATTGGGTAAAGGAAGAATATCAGGTAGGAGTAGATATGAGGAGAATATGATTACAAGATTAAGATTGGGGCATACAAGATTGAATAGTACATTGCATTTAATAGGTAAGAATCCAACAGGTTTATGTGAGGCATGTGAAGTTAGTGAAACAGTTGAGCATGTAGTAATGCACTGCAGGAGATATAATGTATAAAGGAAAGAGTTGAAGAAGGAATTAAATAATATAGGGGTTAAGTTTACAATTAAAAATGTATTAAAGTCAGATAGGAGTATAATAAATTGATTTGGGAAATACTGGGTTAAATAAGCGTAACTAAAAAACCTCGTTTCTTATAAATAATACAGATATTTTATTTTTTTCTCTGTCATGGGGGCTGAGAGTGGACGGAGGAGCTGAACACGCAGCGCCGGATGAAACTCTATGAAGCCTCGGTGCGGGTAAATAAGGAGAATTTATGTTGGTTGAAATGTTATAGAATAGGAAGTGTCAATGGTCCATTTCAAGATAGGTGGCGGTAATGCACATATTTGTCTGCGATCCGCCGTTAAAAAGCAAGAAGAAGAAGAAGAAGAAGAAGAAGAAGAAGAAGAAGAGATTTCACGTTGCTAGGAAACCTTTGTTTGGCATTGTCAGCGTGTGAAGCGAAAAGCCACTTTATTTTCATTTGAGGTTAACGAAAAAAAAAAAAATAACGCTTTCACAAATAATGGTAAGCAAATGTGGAAATTTTACAAAATCATGCCGTCTGTGCGTTTATTGTGGGATGACTTTTCAGCGAGAATAATCGCTGTTGTTGGTCCAAGGGTGAGACGCTGGTTTATCGACTAATTATACTAGAAGCTAACGTAAAGTCTGATAAATTTATGTTTAGTACAAACTGTATTTCCGCAAAACTAAATATTGTATCCCCTGCAGTATATTCATTTTGTTGAGTCAATCCATTAATAGTATATAAATATCTATATCCCATGCTTTTTACTACAATGATAAATAATAAAAAATCAAATAAATAAAACCAATGATTATTGTAGTTAAACAATGGTAATCATAAATTAACCATTAGTTTGCTACACTAAACTAGGCCTATAGTTTAACCATGGTATTTGTAGTAAAAACTGTGGTTATACAAATGGTAATAATAATAATAATAAAAACATGGTTACTACATTTTTAATTTATAAAACCATGGTTAATTTTCATAAAGGAAATGGGGAAATAGTTTCCTGTGCCATGCACAAAAGAAATGTACAGTATCCAGCACAATAGACATCAACTTTGTTAAAAACGTTATCTGTTTATCTGTCCATATTCCAGCCGCCAAAAAGAAAATCTTCCAACAAGTCCCCAAAGGGCAAAACCCCAACAGTAGTGGATGGCTTGTCCACAGATGAGATGTCTAAAGAGCAGGTGTGATTTTCTCATGTGTGTAGAGTCTACGACTACTAATAATAATGAAACCAAGAACACCTTGTAAATGGTAGCCATTCATTTATATTTCATTTTAACCAATATGTCTTTAACTCATGAGAGTTTGTAGTTTGGAAGAGCACATTGTGCGTCTGCGAGAGGAGCTGGACAGAGAACGAGAGGAACGCAACTATTTCCAACTAGAGAGGGACAAGATCCACACGTTTTGGGAAATCACCAAAAGACAACTGGATGAGAAAAAGTGTGAACTGAGAAAAAGAGAGCGTGACCTAGAGGAGGGCGAGGAGCGCCACCAAGTGGAAATTAAGGTGTTGAAAGTTATTTTCATAATTTATTAATTATATAATCATAATTAATATACATTCATGTTTGATTAACTATGTGTTGGCTCATAATGAAACATAACACTTTGTGTGATATGAATCTGGGTTTTGTTCAGGTTTTATAAGCAGAAGGTGAAGCACTTACTTTATGAAGAGCAAAACATGCTCTCTGAGCTGAAGGCTGAAAGTGTTGTCAGCAGCAAATTGCTGCAAAAGGAGCACGATGACTTTGAGAATCAGCTACGGAAGGACATGTGTTGCTTGAAAGTGGACATGAAAGAGCAGGAGCTGTCCAGTGAGAATGTGATCAAGAACCTTCATCTGGTATGAGTAAGATTACAGTACGGGGTAATCAGGATGTGAATTGGAATGTGGGAGGAAGGGACAAAACATTAACAGATGTTTGTTAATGTTGTGAATATTGCATGGTAAATTTGAATTTTCAACAAAATATAGTGTAGTTTGGGACAGAGGCTTCCCAGCGGACACCTTGATGTTTGAAAAGATATTAAATTGACATCAAACATTGTCGTCAAAAATGCGAATCAAAACTGATGTCAAAAAACTTCCACGGCCATTTGACAACCACAAAACTGATGTTCTTTCAACAACCAACATAATGACAGAAAATCAGTGCACTGAAAGAAAAGTTTTATTCAAACAAACTTGAAATCAATAATACAAATGTCAATTCAAAAGAAATTCACCTCTTTGATTGTGAACAAAGATCACAGAACAACAGATGAATAATTACTGACATTAGTCCATATCACAGTAATGAATTTGATTAGCTTTGCAGTGATACTTCCTGATTGTTTAATTCAAAATTGGCCAAATTCCGTGCAGTGAATTGTGGTTTTATGCCTGGACTCCACGGTTCGCATCGCAGAAATCATATGGATATATGGACAGTGTAAAAAGTTTTTTCAAATTTTAATTGTAAAAAAACAAGTTACAATTACAAACAAGCAAGCGGTTGTGTGTCACGCACATTACAAACCTGGATCAAACTAGTGCTACAGTGGTAAATGTAATCAAAGCATTTTTAGCTGTGCATACACACAAACTAACAGAAATAGTCATAGCACAAAGTCATATTTTATTGAAAAACACATTCTTGTAATTGTTAAAAGTTTACAAGATAACTTGTTTTACATGACAAGACAGGTAGCCACCTGAGAGTTACAGAATGTGAGCTGGACACAAGGTCATGGTTCGTTTTAGGATTGTCAATGCTTTTGAAGCAGACCATCACTTCTAGAATAGTGCCATCTACAGGTGTGGTGCTAAACTGCAGAGAAAGCTTTTTTGTCATTGAATGGGTTATTAAAAAGCGAAATGAGTATGTTGATCTGAAATGGTACGATGGTGTTTTAGTGCCACGTAAAAAAAAAAAAATAATAATAATTCTAAGATTACGAGATTAAAGTCGAAAAAGTCGAAATACTTTGACTTTGAGTTACAAGAATAGAGCTTGAAAAAACACACATTATTGTAATATATTTGTTTGTATTTCGCTATAAAACTGACAGATTTTGAAAGCTGAGATTTTGGAATATCTCCCGGTGCTTTCAATCCGGGCTATTTGCATGTGCAAAAGACCAGAATATACTCTCAAAATATTTTAACTTTAATCTTTATTCTCGAAACATTTCGACTTTATTCTTGTAACATTTTGACTTTATTCACGAAACATTTCGACTTTATTCTCGGAATATTTTGACTTTATTCTCGTAATATTTCGACATTATTCTCGAAACATTTTGACTTTATTCTCGTAATATTTTGACTTTATTCTCAAAACATTTAGACTTTATTCTCATAATATTTCAACTTTATTCTCGAAATATTACGACTTTAATCTATAATCGCAGGTTTTTTTTTTTTTTTTTTTTTTTTTTACGTGGCACTAAAACGCTGTCGTAGAAATGGACATTAAGTTTCTGACTTCAGTTTGATTTGGATATTTGAGCAGTTTTTTCACATCAGTGTTTGATGTCAATTTCAGATCTTTTGAATATCATTTGCCCACTGGGACATATTTTAAAATGAGATGTGGCAAATCGATGATGTCCGAGGCCCCATTAAGAAAAAATGCTACTTGAAATTTAATCAGGCTGACAAAGAATGCATATTATGCAATACATATCAATCAAGCACGCAAACCATTGATGTCAATGTGATGTCCATATGACATAAATTTGAAATCTAAACCATGACACTGATTTGATGTAAACTGAATTTCATACACTTTGGCCTGCATATACATTAAACCAATTTCAGTGTATTAACTTCATATTTATGGAATACCAAACCTGACAAAATTAGAAATAAATAAATACATAAATATACAAAGAAATGTTAAAAAGCAAAAAATAAATAAATAAATATACAAATAAAAGATTAAAAAAAGATTATTTATACTTTTATTTCCTTTTTTATGTACAGTATATTTTTCCACATTTATTTATTTTTTTTATTTTATTTATTTATACAATTATTTATTTCCACTTTATTTATTTTCACATCTATTTATTTCTACATTTCTTTGTCCGTAGGGTAATGAGAAGGGCGTACAGTAGGTAGACAACCAAAATGGGTAATACCGCCGCCGCAGTGCCGCGGCGTTAACTGCAAGTCAGTTGCGTGTTAAATTAATTCGCGAAACTACCGCCAGGTGGTGCAAAGGTACGGATTGCAAACTGAATGTAATTTTAAATTGAGATAAAAGGAGGAAGTAATACAACAATAACATTATGATATAACATTGTATCATCTTTAAAAATCATTAAAAATGTACAGTGAGTTAATTTCAAAATGTAGGATAGTCTTAGGCTACAGTCTACTCATCAAAAATTAAAAGAAAGACCTTTACACAAAGGATATATGCATGCTATTGTTATTAAACAGTCATTAAATATAAGACATATATATAGGCTACGGATAAAAAGCTAAATGTTTTCATTTCGGTTAATTCTTGGTTTAAGAAAAATCCTTCAGGTTCCATTTGCAGATCGAAATGAGAACGGTCCAGAATTTAGCAATAATTATTATTAATTCTGTTATTATTCTTGATTTTTCAAACTGCTAACACTTTGCATTTTTGAATTATGCCTTTACTGTGTGACCAAAAATTGAGTATTTTCTGTTTCAGCTGTTTGATCGCGCTGGTGCCTCACGCACATTCATTGGAAACAGTAGCCATTCACCGTGCCATTCGGCGCGAGCAGCGGCCCACTTTGGCATATTTTTGCTAATTATGATTTTATTTTTTTTTTCTTGATACTGAAACATGCGTGAACTACAAAGCCTATTTTACCTAATGAATAATAATTAAGCTTGAAATAGGCAACATCATGAATATGGAAACGTTTTGTGGATTTCTCCCGAATGAGAGCCCAACCTTACCTTATGGTTCGCTTTAAAATTATTATTCATTTATTTTTTTGTTTGTTTATAGCTAAGCCTATATTATTATATACTGCAATTTTATTTATCCATTAGAATTATATATTTTTAATTCTTGTTCTGTTCTGATAAATTTGTTAAATTTAAAGGATTTGTTGTAAAGCGAAGGGAACTAAAAATATCCTGTTGGCACATTGTAACATTATTAGGCCAGCCGTTATTATTTCTGAATGTAATTAAATGCAACTTATACATTACTTATATATTTTCTTTTCCTCTCACAAACTTAATTTATTTTTTAGCCTGTTTAAAAAAAAAAAATAATAATAAAAAAAATAAAAATAAAAACATGCAGCAAACGAAAATAGGCGATTAATTGGTTAAAATTTGTTACTGTGGGTTAACAGTAATTATAAGTATTATATACTTAGGAACAGAGTCTGGGCCTAATCTAGGCTATCCAGGGTTTTTTATATTTTTTTTTATTTTCATTGCATCTGAAAATGACTTTGTGCAGCACATTCACTTCGCACGCTCAACCTGCCTCACGCGTTGCTCAGCTGTGGACGATTTCAAAATGTTTAATATAAAGGTTGATGTCCCATTTTATACAGGAATTGTTCATTTAAAAAAAAAATCAAATTATATTGTTAGTCTAAATGAACTTGTTAACAATATAATTAGAACTATTTAACATGCACTGTGACATTTTACCCTTTTTAACTTATAAACGTCTTGAGATTTTAATGTCAGTTTAATAGTACTGAAGTTCAAGTTAAAAAAAAAAGGATTAATATGCAAAATGTCAATATTCTCATATATTAGGCCTATATTTTAATTTATATTTTAAAATTCCTTTAATAAAACAACATGCATTTTTGTTAGTCGTTACCTGTCCTTTATTTTGACAGACAACTTCTTGGGAAAATATATTTGTCTGTACACTGATTAAGAAATTGTTGCGTGTTTTATAAATTATTTTCTTTATTTTAGTAAAACGTGAGGCATTGTATAATTTCGTTCCCATTATTTAGGCCTAATTAAAACAAGAAACGAATAAATTAAAACTGCACGATTTAGCTAAATCATTGAAAGTCTAAAGAATGGATGGATTAATAAAACGTTCTCATGTTTAAACTCAAGTTCTCTCATTATAATCAACAAAATACACACAATGTAAATAAAAGCTTCATTAATTGACAACTTCAGTGATTTTAAAGGGAGCCTTCTTTACTTGCTTTCATATAATTTGAGTAAAAAAATAAAATTGCAGCCGCATTTAAATGCAGGTGTGTAAATTTGTCTGCGTGCAAGATTTGCGCGGCGCGAGTGATGCTGAGAACGTTAACGCAGCATTTATTCTTATTTGTTTTATCTTCATTACAAATCTTGTTTGGTTTTATTTTGGATAATTGCACGTAAAAAAATAATTTACGTTGTAATGCATATGCAAAATGTGAATTATTATTCATATTCAAGTGTTTGTGCGAAAATTATTAATGTGCATGCAGGACAGGGAGGCGCCCTCTAGATCACTTGAATTTTTTCCTGATAATGAATTAACTTAAAATTGTGGTGTCTCACATACATGAGAAATATATCTACAGAAAGCTTGAAATGTCTTTTAAACGAATCAATTCAGAACGAAAGCATTATGCAATCTGTGAAGGTTGTATTTCTCTTTAAAGGCGAGTCCATGTGGATAAAGTCAGCACTGTGAATTTCATCTTGCACCTGACAAGAAAACACTTGTTTATTAATAAATAATTAAAATGTCTCCTTTTTTACAATTATTGGGCTACTTCTGCCTGTGCTTTGTGGCAAACTTAATGCATCTGCTTGAGCGTGGAATATATTAAGGCTCATTATGGATTATAGATGTAAATTTAATATAAACCTGCGATTAGTTGAATAATGACAAATGAACGACTAGTATCTAGAAAAATCTTACGTGGTTGGCAGACCTATTAAATATCCTCTAGACATCTCTGTTAAAGCTTTTAAAGCATTTTATACGCATTTGCATAAATTCTTCTTTCAGAACGGTCTGTAATGGAGAGATGCTTTAACACAGTTTTTTCCTCTGAAACACAAAAACGAAAATTGAAATAAAATTGATATTTTATGTTTTGAGAATGGCCAACCCTTCTCTGCAGATATTGTTGCTTCTGGTTTGTGCATTATAAATAGGCTACAACAAAATAAAAAATAAATAATAATAATAATAATAATGTCTCCAAAAACTCCAAAAATGTTTTTGTCATGTCTGTAACACATGTGTATTCCCAAATCTAAAAAAGCATATAAAACATCATAGACGGATCATACTGATGTCTGGACTCTGTTTGGGATTTAGAAAAACATAAAGAGATGGTTCAATATATTGGTTATGAAAAGGCTACATTCTGTGAGAATTTATATTTCATAGTCTAAAAAATATTGTTAAGACGAAACAAAAAAAATTAACGCAACAGTTTGCAAATTTATTTATTTTATTTATTTATTTATTTGAGTTAAGGCAACTACCTCTGAAATTAAGTTATAATAACCAATAAACTATATTGCGCTATACAGTAGTCAACATTTGAAGTGAATCAAAAAACCTTTCTTCAAAGTTGCCCTAAAACCAAAATGACGAGGCAATCGTCCTATCTAAACCTGTTCTGCAAGTTTGATACCCTCATAAGACACTGTGCATATGAAAGACCAAGAGATTCACACCTTTATCTCGACTCCCACAAGCTATACAGAACTACCCCCCAGCCCCCTCCAGACGAACTGAACTCGGTCTGTTTGTTGGCTGTGTTGTCATGTTACTGGGTTGAAACATGCCTGCACTCACAGCAGCCCTACTCTTTGTATTCATTATTTTCCCGCAGCCCATATTATTATCACTAGACCAAAATAATAACAAATTATCAATTGATAATTAATCATTATTTTACGAAAATCATTGTTATTTGTGAACGTAGCGTTTGCGGAAGGCTTTAAGAACAAGCGGAGTCCTCCATCAGCTGCTCCCACTTCACAGCGCGCGGGACTCGCGCTAACTGCACTCGGATTCAGAGTCGCAAGTTTTGATTTAACTAAATCAATTTGAGCGAATACAACTTACTGATCACGAGCCCAACATTTAGCAAGACAGAAAACCATTCAGTCTACCTGAAGGAAGATGTATTTCATTGTAAGTTAATGCTGTTAAATAGAGAGTTAAATGGAGAGAGAGAGAGAGAAATAAAAAAAACCGTGTTGCTATTTCTAAACTTGGAGCTCATTATATTGAAGTACAAATCCAAACACCAGAAGCAACCTACACTCTCAGTGTTCTTTCATTGAAAAGTATGTTTTTTGTTTATTCACAGGCTATATGGATGAAATAATATTTTAGTTCAAAACTTTAAGTGCCATTGTTTAAATAAAATGCTTTATTGGCTAACGTCTCATAGACCTCACAGTATTTTCACCTCCTAAATCACTAACCTTTAAAGTCATAATTCTATAATGGTCAAATTTACTCAGGCCGATACTTAGTTCTAATTATATTGTAAACAAGTTCATTTAGACTAACAATATAATTCGATTTTTTTTTTAAATGAACAATTCCTGTATAAAATGGGACATCAACCTTTATATCAAACATTTTGAAATCGTCCACAGCTGAGCAACGCGCGAGGCAGGTTGAGCGTGCGAAGTGAATGTGCTGCACAAAGTCATTAGCAAATGCAATGAAAATAAAAAAAATAAAAAACCCTGGATAGCCTAGATTAGGCCCAGACTCTGTTCCTTAGTATATAATAATTATAATTACTGTTAACCCACAGTAACAAATGTTAATGTATAAAATGCTTTAAAAGCTTTAACAGAGATGTCTAGAGGCTATTTAATAGGTCTGCCCCCCACGTAAGATTTTTCTAGTTAGTCGTTCATTTGTCATTATTCAACTAATCGCAGGTTTATATTAAATTTACATCTATAATCCATAATGAACCTTAATATATTCTGCGCTCAAGCACATGCATTAAGTTTGCCACAAAGCACAGGCAGAAGTAGCCCAATAATTGTAAAAAAGGAAACATTTAAATTATTTATTAATAAACAAATGTTTTCTTGTCGGCTGCAAGATGAAATTCACAGTGCTGACTTTATCCACATGGATGCGCCTTTAAAGAGAAATACAACCTTCACAGATTACATAATGCTGTCGTTCTGAATTGATTCGTTTAAAAGACATTTCAAGCTTTCTGTAGATATATTTCTCATGTATGTGAGACACCACAATTTTAAGTTAATTCATTATCAGGAAAAAATTCAAGAGATCTACAGGGCGCCTCCCTGTCCTGCATGTGCATTAATAATTTTCGCACAAACACTTGAATATGAATAATAATTCACATTTTGCATATGCATTACAACGTAAATTATTTTTTACATGCAATTATCCAAAATAAAACCATACAAGATTTGTAATGAAGATAAAACAAATAAGAATAAATGCTGCGCGTGTACTCAGCATCACTCGCGTTGCGCAAATCTTGCACGCAGACAAATTTTACACACCTGCATTTAAATGCGGCTGCAATTTTATTTTTTTACTTAAATTATATGAAAGCAAGTAAAGAAGGCTCGCTTTAAAATCACTGAAGTTGTCAATTAATGAAGCTCTTATTTACATCGTGTGTATTTTGTTGATTATAATGAGAGAACTTGAGTTTAAACATGAGAACGTTTTATTAATCCATCCATTCTTTAGGCTTTCAATGATTTAGCTAAATCGTGCAGGTTTAATTTATTCGTTTCTTGTTTTAATTAGGCCTAAATAATAGGAACGATATTATACAGTGCCTCACGTTGTATTAAAATAAAGAAAATAATTTATAAAACACGCAACAATTTCTTAATCAGTGTACAGACAAATATATTTTCCCAAGAAGTTGTCTGTCAAAATAAAGGACAGGTAACGACTAACAAAAATGCATGTTGTTTTATTAAAGGAATTTTAAAATATAAATTAAAATATAGGCCTAATATATGAGAATATTGACATTTTGCATATTAATCCATGTAGCCTAGCTCACTAAAATAGGCAATTTCTTTTGAATAATATAACACATAATTCATATTATATAAATAATACTGCACACCTATTAAATGTGTCAAATCTAAAATATGGTGTAATACTGTGTAGCTTAGAGAAAATATAAGCACAGGCTCAGGCACAGGCTTGACATTTATCCTGCTTGAATTCGTTCTAAGAAATGCACATAACTTCAAAAGTACCAAACTTTCATCTGTGAATATTAAATATTGTAACTACAGCGTTTTTCTTTCATTTTCCCTGACTGCAGCCGTCAAATGTAACACATCGGTGAGACAAAGCTGATTTCTATTTGCGAAAATGTGCTTTGATGCGCTTGTTTGATAACTTGTGATTAAAGCGCCACTCAGTGGTCAAAAGCTGTAAATGCACTTTGCAGATGCCGTGGCGGCGGTACGAGCGGCGGTAGAAGCAACGTTTTGGATGGCCACCTACTGTACTTTACCTCAGGAATAGCAATCGAGCAAAAGTTTAAGAGTTGTAAGCTTTGAGGCCACAGTGACACCTTGTCCAAACAAAATACAAGCACTGTAGCCTACATGACGTGACTGTTCATAATGGGATGAATGACTTAGATTGTATACATAGAGTTAGGGTGATATTAAATTACTTAATTAACTTAAGTAGCTTATTAACATGCACATTACTAGAATATTAGCCATTCATTAGAACAAAAAAACCAAATAAAAACAAATAAAAAAACACTACCATATTAAAAAAACAAAATACTAAACAAAACACAAATAATAAAAAAAAAAAAATAAAAAAATATTTATAATTATTACTTTTCTTTGTATATTTATTTATTTTTGCTTTTTTACATTTCTTTGTATATTTATTTATGTATTTATATATTTCTAATTTTGTCAGGTTTGGCATTCCATACATATTTTCACTCATTTACCACTGGAAGAAATTACTGTCCAAACTGGCATTAAAATTATGTTATACAGCATCTTGATCAAGACTTGACTAACATTTGACGTCAAATTGATATCAATTGACATTGGGGTGCACGCTGGATTTTATTCTAATATTGTACAGTCGTGGCCAAAAGTTTTGAGAATTACATAAATATTAGTTTTCAAAAAGTTTGCTGCTAAACTGCTTTTAGATCTTTGTTTCAGTTGTTTCTGTGATGTACTGAAATATAATTACAAGCACTTCATACGTTTCAAAGGCTTTTATCAACAATTACATGACATTTATGCAAAGAGTCAGTATTTGCAGTGTTGGCCCTTCTTTTTCAGGACCTCTGCAATTCGACTGGGCATGCTCTCAATCAACTTCTGGGCCAAATCCTGACTGATAGCAACCCATTCTTTCATAATAACTTCTTGGAATTTTGTCAGAATTAGTGGGTTTTTGTTTGTCCACCCGCATCTTGAGGATTCACCACAAGTTCTCAATGGGATTAAGATCTGGGGAGTTTCCAGGCCATGGACCCAAAATTTCAACATTCTGGTCCCCGAGCCACTTAGTTATCACTTTTGCCTTATGGCACGGTGCTCCATCGTGCTGGAAAATGCATTGTTCTTCACCAAACTGTTTGTTGGAAGAAGTTGCTGTTGGAGGGTGTTTTGGTACCATTCTTTATTCATGGCTGTGTTTTTGGGCAGAATTGTGAGTGAGCCCACTCCCTTGGATGAGAAGCAACCCCACACATGAATGGTGTCAGGATGCTTTACTGTTGGCATGACACAGGACTGATGGTAGCGCTCACCTTTTCTTCTCTGGACAAGCCTTTTTCCAGATGCCCCAAACAATTGGAAAGGGGCTTCATCGGAGAATATGACTTTGCCCCAGTCCTCAGCAGTCCATTCACTATACTTTCTGCAGAAGATCAATCTGTCCCTGATGTTTTTTTTTGGAGATAAGTGTCTTCTTTGCTGCCCTTCTTGACACCAGGCCATCTTCCAAAAGTCTTCGCCTCACTGTGCGTGCAGATGCGCTCACACCTGCCTGCTGCCAATCCTGAGCAAGCTCTGCACTGGTGGCACTCCGATCCCACAGCTGAAAACTCTTTAGGAGACGATCCTGGCACTTGCTGGACTTTCTTGGACGCCCTGAAGCCTTCTTTACAAGAATTGAACCTCTTTCCTTGAAGTTCTCGATGAACCTATAAATTGTTGATTTAGGTGCAATCTTATTAGCCACAATATCCTTGCCTGTGAAGCCATTTTTATGCAACGCAATGATGGCTGCACGCGTTTCTTTGCAGGTCACCATGGTTAACAATGGAAAAACAATGATTTCAAGCATCACCCTCCTTTTAACATGTCAAGTCTGCCATTCTAACCCAATCAGCCTGACATAATGATCTCCAGCCTTGTGCTCGTCAACATTCTCACCTGAGTTAACAAGATGATTACTGAAATGATCGCAGCAGGTCCTTTAACGACAGCAATGAAATGCAGTGGAAAGGTTTTTTTGGGATTAAGTTAATTTTCATGGCAAAGAAGGACTATGCAATTCATCTGATCACTCTTCATAACATTCTGAAGTATATGCAGCAGCAACTTTTCCAATTTCCAATATTTATGTAATTCTCAAAACTTTTGGCCACGACTGTACACTTGTATACCTGAATCTCAGATATATCTGCTTTTTCCCCTGCATATTCACAGACATAAAGAAAAATATTTTGTGTTAGGTCAACAACCTGTGTTGTCAGTGTGCAGTAGACACACCCATCTTAACGTTTTCCATATTCAGTCTCATGGTGCCTGAAAAGACAATTATATTATATTTAAGTAAACTTTAAATTACAAGTACATTACTCCCAGTCCCCCTCCCCGTAATTTGCACCCTGGTTATAATGATTACCATTACAATGACAGTTACACTTTTGCTTTAGATCTCAAATGAAAATAAACAAAATTGTCTTTCAACAGAAACACAATGAGGAAATTACTATTCTGAGAAATGATTTTGCCAGACAAGTACGAGGTAAAGTCTCTGTCTTTATTTATTTGGATGGACTAGAACAGCGGTTCCCAAACTGGGGTACGTAGACTGACCACCAGGGTGCACGGAGGAATTATTTTGATGATCTGTGTGCAAACATGCAGGCCCATCCATCTCACTAAAAAAGATAGGGAGTAATAATCGTTTTTTTTTTTTTTTTATATAACTGAAATTTGATGTTTTCAAATATACACTCAGGACTTAACATTAAAACCCGCCAAGCTGCCAAATGCAGGTGGATTTCAGCAGTGGCATGGAACACGGTCACTGCCACTATATAGTCACTTTGGAGGGCTGGCATTATACAGTAACAGAGCTCGACATAAATGCTTGTCTGTGACACGTGGAGTTTTTTAAAGGGGCAAGTAAAAAGGAATTTTACATACCAGGCTGGACAATCAACCTGATTAAAACATCTAACTAGGGAAGCATCTAAATTTACTCAGATTTTATTACATGTGGTGTAAACGGCGATTGATAATGAATATTGTATTGACATTAACAAAGTTGTGGCAGTTGAGACTTGCGCAGCCTGTCTGTGTGTGAGACAATCTCTTGGAGAAATCAAAACAAATGAACAAAACTGCACACAGAAGAAACATACTGCAGTAAAAATTTAGTTTTTATATTTATAACATATAGCCTAGATAAGCAACATGACCAAGAGAGTGCAGTTTTCCCTGAAAACAAGTACGATTGCAAATTTGACATTGATTTTATACAAGAGTTCAAACTAGAAGTTAATATCATGTGACTTATATTTTAGTACAATATTGTCAATATTGACTGTTTTTGCTTGATTTGGTTAACGAAAATAGTTCCAAACAAAGATCACAGCAGAACAGTCGCACATCTCATAGCCAACACACTATAATATTATAAAGTAATTTTGCAGTGTAAATGCATTCATGCTACATTTCAGCTATTTTAAACTGTGTAAATACATCTTAGTTGCTGGTGAGCCAAAAGGTTAATGTCAAACCCTGTATACAGTGAATATATGTATTTAGTTATTGCAGTTAGAAATATGGTCTTTAACTGGAGGATGGTGGTGATACATGTCAAACACTAGAAAGGGATGCACGCTACAAAAAGTTTGGGAACCACTGGGCTAAAATTTTACAACAGTTTTCTTGTTCCATAGAACTAATTTTGAGCACTATATCAAGTAAATCTGTCTTTAAAGCATACTATTTCAATTCATCTCAATGGATGTGCAGCATATTTAATGCAGCATATTTGATTTGAAATCAAGTCTTTTTAGAAAT
This sequence comes from Cyprinus carpio, assembly GCF_018340385.1. Classification (NCBI taxonomy): domain Eukaryota; kingdom Metazoa; phylum Chordata; class Actinopteri; order Cypriniformes; family Cyprinidae; genus Cyprinus; species Cyprinus carpio. The sequence continues at coordinate 11,630,797 of NC_056589.1, forward strand.
GGTCTTGAGGTGAACAATTAATCCATGCAAGTAGACCCATAGAAAAAACAGTTTGTCTTGCCATCTTTAATCAGAATCTAAAAATTTGCTTCTGCTCTGGAATGGCATTACTTCTCTAAAGACATCAGTTTGATAGTTTGGGCAGAGTATCCTTAACCATGCCCCTCCAATTGTTAGTTTGCTACGAGCAAGAGATGCCAGGCATGTGCTGTAAAATAAAACCCTGCCCTCTATTCAATATTCTGTTTCAGTTGGAAATACATCACAATGCTTCAGTAAAGCAGGTAGCAACTTCTGGTTCGTGCAGACTTAAAATACCTTGTTTATTTGTTTTCATTCATTCTTGCAAGCACACTATCAGCAGCTATCACTCTGCTGCTCCCATCTGGTTGCCCACTGAAGCTAAGCAGGGTTGAGCCTGGTCAGTACCTGGATGGGAGACCTCCTGGGAAAGCTAGGTTACTGCAGGAAGAGGTGCTAGTGAGGCCAGCAGGGGGTGCTCACCCTGTGGTGTGTGTGGGTCCTAGTGCCCCAGTATAGTGACGGGGACACTATACTGTCAAAAAGCACCGTCCTTCGGATGAGATTTTAAACTGAGGTCCTGACTTATGTGGTCATATACTCAAAAAGAGTATAGGTTTGACCTCGGCATCCTGGCCAAATTCACCCATTGCCCTCTGACAATCATGGCCTCCTTATCATCCCCATATAATGACTGGCTTCATCACACTGTCTCCTCTATACCAATAAGCTAGTGTGTTGTGGGCATTCTGGCACACTTTGGCTGCCGTAGCATCATCCAGGTGGATTCTGCACACTGGTGGTGGATGAGGAGACCCCCTCTCACAACGTAAAGTGCTTTATAAATGTAATGAATTATTATTATTATTATTATTATTATTATTATTATTATTATTATTATTATTATTATTATTATTATTATTTTATTAGTGGAATAATGTAGGCTGTAGTGATTGAGAGTATAGGGGTGATATCAGACACATCATGTGCATTGTGTGTCTTTTCCAGACGTTTTTCACAAGATAACAAATCTCTGAAAATGAGTTGAGTTGAATCAGGTGTGTTTTTTTAGGGAAACTTGCTATGTCATGCGTCTCGTTCCCCTTCTCATGGAACCATGGTTACATGCATAAGCTGAGATGTTCCCTTTCGAATGGGAACTCTACACTGTGTCCCCTAGAAGGCTCTTTGGGGAACGGAATACCTATGCCACCATGCTGAAGGGATGAGTGCCTAAATGGCTAAACCAAGTCAAAGACTCAGAGGAGTCCTACCCCTCAACAACATCATAGACCGGAGCTTCTCAAGAACGAGGCCTCCACAGGAAGCCTGACTACATTCTTATTGAGGTCACATTGAAGAAAGCTCACAGAGAGTCCAAAATGGCCCATGAAGCTCCGGAGAGTGGAGGTTTAAATAAAATACCTCTTAAAAGAGTCAGCCTAGCAAAACTCATACTACCTAGCCAATACCAAGTTGAACTCAAGGAGCGAAGGCCTCAGCATAACGACTTTCTAAAACGAAAGGAGACCTAACTACACCCCACACTCAGGATGTCTTGTAAGGAGGCTCACAGAGAGCCTACAACTCACAGATACTGCCCTAGCAGAGCCCTTGGCAAGTGGAGACCTTAAATAATATAACTCTCCTCTGGCAGAACTCTGCTCTGCTCCTCTCAGGCAAGAGGAGGCCTGTCGACACTTACAGTAGATGGCGGAGGCCTCAACATGACAACTCTCTAAATGAGAGGAGGACTAACTACATCCCACACGCAGGACATCTTGTAGGGAAGCTCACAGAGAGCCTACAATGCACAGATACTGCCCTAGCGGAGCCCTTGGCAAGTGGAGGCCTCAAAAAAACTCTCTATAGCGAGAGGAGGCCTGATGACGCTCACAGTAGATGGCCGAGCCCCAGCCCCATTCATGGCTTGAGGCTTGAACCTGGACCGGCGCGGCATAAAGGTTTTAAATTCAGCGGAGCACTTCTTCGCCTCCCGAAACTTCCACTGTCTCAACAGATTTACCGAAAAGTTTGGAAGCCAAAACTGGTGATTCGAGGAGAGAGTTTTTCTCCTCCTCCCCGATATCTGCCAGATTTAGCCACAGATGTCTTTCCATAGCCACCGATAGCGGCAGCAGTTTGCTTAGTGGCACAGAGAGCCAAATCCGTGGTATGTCACAGCAGCTCCTCCACCGCCTCCGGAGGGAGTCCCCGGCCCTGGTCAAGGTCCTTCAGCAGGTCAGCCTGATAGCCTTGCAACACAGCCATTATGTGGAAAGTGTAACCCGCAGCAGCTTAGTTGGCAGAGACGGCGTCTTCAATGCGGATACCTCAACAACCGAGAGATAGCTAGCCAGCATCTCTTCAATCGGAGGCTTCAACGCATATCCATATTTCTGCATTCCCTCCACATCAGCATAGTTTACTTGTGAAAAGTTAATGCGAGCAGAATATGGCTTTACCCAGGCTCTCCGCACCTCAGTGTGAAGATCTGGCAGAAAGGGAAGACTCATACGAGCTTGGGTGGTTATGTCCTGACAAAAAGCATTCATCGAGGTGACCACGAGGGGGCTCGCAGTTCTCGCGCCTCCACGGCAGATCTAATCTTTCCGTAGCGCGAGACATAACATCCAACAGCTCGTCATATGCGGGGCAGGCGGGCTGTGAGTGCTCAGAAACATGGTCAACCTCAACAGCCTCTTCCTGCTAATCTTGGCTTAAGGCGAGGAGCACGCTCGCTGCCGGATTGGATGATGTTAGAGACATGCTGTGCTGGTGCTTGCCATAGTTCTGCCGTAATTTGATTAGATCACATACTTAGACAAACGGACTCCTTGAAGACAAGAAAGAGGATTACAGGTGCCCCTTTATACTCTCGGGCGCACCTATTGTGACGACATAGGCTGCCGCCTGCCAATGTCAAGTTCATTGTCATGATTAGACTCATGCTTCAGACACCGGTCATGCCAAAGACATTATATATAACGTATACATGTGCGTAACATGAATACAACCCAGACATTGGTCTCTTCATGGCTGTTAGCGTTTCCCAAATAAGCATTAATTTGGGTTGTGCATATAAAGTTATCTCAAGTGCACACAGGTCAACTAATAATGTGTTATTAAGGTTATTCAAAGTAAAAAGTACATTTTTGTTATTAATTTAATGCAATGTCTGGACTTTTTTTCACTTTCACATTTTGAAGTGCTTTGAGTAGTAAATATTCTCAGTTAAATACTGTAACAGTATAATGTGACAAAATAAAAGTGTATGGGAAGTGAAGAGCTTTCTAGGCCGTAAAAACTTGCTTTAATGATTTAACATGGGAGTGAAAATATTGTCACAGAAATTGAGTCCAAATATAAGAAAAGGATGCAGAAACTACGGCAGGAGGAAGAACTGAGACGCAAAACAGAGATTCATGAGCTCGAGGAACGAAAGAACAGTCACATCAACATGCTGATGATGAATCATGAAAAGGCTTTCAGAGACATCAGGAACTACTTCAATGACATTGTCTACAAGAATTTGGACCTTATCACTTCACTCAAGGTAAAAAATCTAATTACAGAGTTTCTCTCATTAAGTTGTTTTTAGGAACTCATAGTCACCATTGCATCTTCTTCAAAATTATTACATCTACATTTATGTATCTGGCAATCAAGCTACACTACCAGTCAAAAGTTTTTGAACAGTAAGATTTTTTCATGTTTTTTAAAGAATTATCTTCTGCTCACCAAGCCAGCATTTATTTGATCCAAAATACAGCAAAAGCAGTAATATTGTGAAATATTTTTACTATTTAAGATAACTGCTTTCTATTTGAATATATTTTAAAATGTAATTTATTCCTGTGATTTCAAAGCTGATTTTTTTAGCATCATTACTCCAGTCATTACTTTTATTATTATTATTTTATTAAAGGGGTCCAATTATGCTCTTTTACAAAGTCTTGATTTTGTTTTAGGTGTGTACTAGAATAGGCTCTCACACTAGGTTGTTCGAAAAACACATTATTTTTCACATATTTTACATTATTACAACACCTCTCTCCCAAATTTGGCATGAACGGTCCCTGTATCAAATGAAGGCCCACCTTCTGAAATATGAGATGTGCTGTGATTGTTAGCTGGGCCAGTGTGTGTTGTGATTGGCTCCACTCTATGCCTGGTCACGAAATGTCATGCCCCTTACCATAGCCACCTGCCAGCTTCACAAATATTGCGTCCAAATCAATTTGAGCGTGATTTAAACCCGGATGATTGTAACCACTGTAAGCTTGTCTGCCTTGGAAAAGCTAGCGTGTCTCCAACATAGTGATTACACTTGTTGCCTTCTCTAGTGCTGCTCAACCAGGTCTCATCCCATTCGTCAATCTTTGTGATGTCACAAATCCCTGAAAATATGCTTTGTAGTCCAAACGAGTCGTTAGTTGTAGTTTTTGAAAAGTGATTTCTGTTAAAAAAAAATACCTCCTTTTGAATTGGACTTTGAGCTTTGAAAGTTTGCAGATCATTTTTATGCTCAAACAGCAACTTTACAGACTAACAAAAGTTAAAAAGTGAAAAAGCATAATAGGACCCCTTTAAATTATTAATAATATTTAAAACAGCTGAGTACATTTTTTTTTCAGGATTCTCTGATGAATTGAAAGATCCAAAGATCAGTATTTATCTGAAATGAAAAAAAGCTTTTGTAACATTATACACTATACCATTAAAAAGCTTGGAGTCAGTATATATATATAGTATAAATTAATACTTTTATTTAGCACTGGTGCTTTAAATTGATCAAAAAGACATTTATAATATCACAGAAGATTTTTATTTCAGATAAATGTTGTTCTTCTGAACTTTCTATTCATCAAAGAAATGTGAAAACATTCTACGCTGCTGTTTTCAACATAATAATAATAAATGTTTTTTGAGCAGCAAATCAGAATATTAGAATGATTTCTGAAGGATCATGTGACACTGAAGACTGCTTTGAAGCTTTGAAATCACAGGAATAAATTACATTTTAAAAATATATTCAAATAGAAAGCAGTTATTTCAAATAGTAAAAATATTTCACAATATAACTGCTTTTGCTGTATTTTGGGTCAAATAAATGCAGGCTTGGTGAGCAGAAGATAATTATAAAAAAAAAAAAAACATTAAAAAACTTACTGCTAAAATTTTTTTGACTGGTAGTGTATATTTACATATGTTTGTGTGATATTTTTTTTTTTTTTTTGTCAGTTCTTAGTCATTTTTGTCTCTGGTGAAATGTGTGCAGGAAGAGTTGAAGGAGATGAAAAGGAAGGAGGAGAAGAGAAATAAAGAGATGGCTGAAGTGCTTGAGGAGAATAAGGACCTTAGAGAGTCTCCACAAAAGGCCAAAGAGGAAGTCGCAGAACTCCAGAAATTGCTCTCCAACTATGATAAGGACAGGAGTGCTCTAGCTGTACGTTCAGGGTCTAAAGTAGCAGACACTGATCTGTGATAGTGTTACATGTTTAACTATAACAATAGTTTTAATAAATCTAATTAATGTATGGAATTCCTGTTCTTTGTTTTGCTGTCAGAGAACAAGAGCTCGTCTCAAAATATCTGAGAGAGAAATGAAGGAGCTTAAGTGGGTGCATGAAGTGTTGGAACAGAGATTTACTAAGGTGATTGGAGGAACAGCATCAGACCTTTATAACACACTGAACTAGTTGTGGCCTTAGAAAGTTTAGTAGAATTTTTTTTTTTTTTTTTTTCATCTTGATAACATGTCTGCCATCACATGATACAAATCTCTGTTCAGTGTACACACTACAGTAGTACACACCAGCCAGATAATTTTTATTATTATTAAAGTTATTTTTTAATTAATTATTGTATTTTTCTATAACATCATTATATTGGATAAGAGTTATCTCTCAGATTTTTTGTGTGTTCATATTGATCCATTAGGACTGCTGCATGTGTAATAACTGAAGACACTTTGTTGTGTAGGTTCAGTTGGAGCGAGATGAGCTGTACATGAAGTTCACTAAAGCCATCCAGGAGGTTCAGCAAAAAAGTAGCTTTAAAAACCTGCTACTGGAGAGCAAACTGAGTGCACTCATCACACTGAAGAAGAAGGAAGCGCAGCTCAGTGAGGTGCTGTCTGCTTCCAACCTGGACCCCAACACCCTCAACATGGTCACCCATAAACTAGAGGTACATTTCTGTGCGTACATATTTACATACAAGCATTTGCAGAGGACCACCACAATAATATATGACTGAATTAGAAAAATAAAAGTCAGGCTTACAGAAGTGTTTGTTAATGTGTCTATACAATTGTTTTATTTTTGTCTAGGAAGTTTTGGAGTCCAAAAACCATGCTATCAGAGACTTACAGTATGAAGTGGCACGAGTTTGCAAGGTAAGAAACTGTTCTGTATAAGGTTCCATAAAGGGTTTACATCAAACTTTATTTGCACATATATACATGAAGCACTGGAATACACAAATGTGAAGTAATCACACATACATGTATAGTATGGAATGCTCAAACAGTACATATAAATAACATTATACACACCAATGTACACACATACACTTATAAATGTTGTGGCACACACATATACACATAAAACATTATGCACATATTCACAGTCTTAAAATCAATGTTAATGTGTGAATTGGGCTGAAACAAGATAAGACAAGATAAGTAAAGAATATAATGTTAGAATAGCATGGCAGAGTGCTTATTTGTCTCCGTGAATGGATGTTGAAATGAAAACTTAAATTAATCTTCACTGAAATGTGACTAAAAGTTGGTCATGTGACACAGACACACTAACAAATAAAACATTTATTGTTATTAGATTAAAAATAGCATGTAATTTAAAAAATATCTTACAATATGTATTAACGACACCCTATTGTGATTAAGTGTAGCTGTATATTTCCATCCACAGGCCCATAATGACCTGCTGAACACTTCTGTAGCAAAGCTGCGGGCATTTGGGATCCCTGTGGAAGAACTCGACTTTAAGCCACTCGAAAGCAGTTCTGGGCAGAGTCTTGGTCAGGGCCCTGCTTCCCTTGTTTCTGCTCCAAATTAGCAAGAAAAGGAAAAATATGTTAAATCTCAATAGAATGATAAAACTCAATGCATGTATACACCCTTAAAAGCTCTGAAACATATCAAGTCCACATGCAAACACACTTATGAAATTCTAATACATTAAAGATTATTCTTTAAGATTTATATGTATGTGCAATTAATTTTATGGATATGCATGAGATTCTCAGTATAAATAATTTTCAGTGTGAATGTAAGTCTCTTCGTCTTCACAAAAATGTTGTGAAAAAAAAAATCATAAAGTGTTTATCCATCATACTTAATATGACAGATGTTGTGTGGGGGGGGGGGGGGGGTCACTTTCTGTCTGAGTTCCTTTTATTTCACCTTATCTTATGTTATACATTCCACAACATTTTACACTATACTTTTTAAAATCAATTTCCTAATTATACAAATTAGCCTAAATTAACATAGTAATTTATACTAATGTAGTAATTTATAGTGTAGTAACTTATACTACACATATTTAGTTACACATATTTAGACGCAGCTTAGGTTGAAGAACAAACTAAATAGGAGAACAGGAAATGAAATAAACACAACAAAAGTCCATAATCGTGACAGGTGTAGTTCACCAAAAAATCTTGCAAACCTATTGCCTGAAAAAAATGTATTAAAGTTGCTCAGAGTTTTCCAGACTTGGCTTCTGAATTCTGATATTTCTGAGTAATGGCTGCTTTCACTGACTTAATGTTTCTGAGTATTGTGCACATCCACATTAAGAACTGACAACTCAAAATAAGTATTTAAACTTGAGTTTTTAGTTAAAATGATAATAGGCCTTTCAGTAATATCAACTAACAAGTAACATGTAGTATTTCATCATTGGCTGTTTCTGTTTGTTTATAAAGCTTGATTAAAACAGCATAATGTTTAACAATGTGCTGTACAGTCACATTAAATAAAATTATAAATTGCGGCAGCAGGTCCGTGCACAGGGAGGTGGCCCGGTGGCTAGAGCAACTGCCCCTTTGCCCTCATTGCCTGAGTTTCCCCTCTCACCAAATCCCCCCATCACTCCAGCTCAAAGCGGCCTGTTCCCGCTCCACTAAAGATCCGCTGATTCCACTAGTCCGTTCCGTGTTTTCCCGCCCACTCTGCAGCATTTATCACGATCTGTGTGCTGCTCTCTGGAGTGGAGACCACAGTTCCCAATGTTGTTGCATTAACAACCCTGCTCCTCAATCCCTTTTAATGCAGGGAGAGCTACCTTCCTACAGAGCTTTCGACCAACTTCAAACCCCTGCTCCAACACACCTCTGTAGCCCTGAACAAGTTGTTCAGGGCTACAGACAGGTGTGTGTTTGAGCAGGGTTGGAGCTGAAGTCTGCAGGTCGGTAGCTCTCCAGGAGCAGGGTTGGAGATCCCTGCATTAAAAGGTAGATGCATTACAATCCACATTACAGTCAGTGAATGATTCGCTGAATTAGTAATTTGGTAGTTTGTTTTTGTATTTCTGTCAGTAATGATTTGCTCTAGATCTTTTAAAAGTGATAACAAAATATCCACGATCTTAGAATTAGAATGTCTAATCAAATTATTGTACCTGATCAGATCTAATATAAATAACACAAAATTTGCTGTTGTTGGCACACTTTGTAGACAAAAATAAATAAAATAAAATGCCTTCGCAAAAAAGAAGACTAAGGCAGCTCAACATTGCAAACATGAATACAAAGCTCCAGCAGGAAAATCATCATGTATAATATTTAGCAGTTATAATATAAATTTATGCTGTAAAATATTAAATTAAATGTCTAATACTTCTAGGGGAGAGTGGGGTAAGATTAGCCATTTTTTACTTATGGGGTCCTCAAGATAAGTTAAAATGATGCTGAAGTACAATGAAAGTATCTATCCCAGGGTTCCTCAAATCTTGCCCTGGAGGGTCAGTCTGCTGCAAAGTTTAGCTCCAACCCTGATCAAACTCACCTACCTGTGATTTTCCTAAAGATCCTGAAGACACTGATTAGCATGCTTAGGTGTGTTTGATTAGGGTTAGAGCTAAACTGCAGGAAAGTGGATCTCGTGGGACAGATTTGAGGATCCCTGATCCATCAGTGAAAGTATTCCTATCATTTTATATGATCGGAATGTATCTATGACAAAGGGTTCTAAAAATATGGCTTCTTATAAAAAAGGCTCCGTTTCCCCTGGGTTAGGTTTAAGTTGACCCGAGTCGAGTCAGTGGGTAAGATGCATCATCTGGGTGTAAAATGACCATCTGACCAAATCTGATTCAAACCCATGTGACATAAATAATAACAACAATAATAATAATAATAAAAATTTAATAATTTCCTTTTACAAAGTCATATTTCTTTTTATGAATTTAACAATGTAAAACCAACCAAATTAATTTTAAATTTCAATATTTAATTGTTTGCATTTCTGAAACAATATGTTGAACACTAATTTAGCCTTCCTATGTCACGGTTTGCTTGCTCATTTTGTGTGTACTGCGCTGATCTGATTGCCTATCAGCGAGCAATCAGATCAGTTGCAGGTGTGTCTTGTTTATTAGTCCTATATGTAGGGCTGTGTCAGTCATGTTCAGTGTCAGATTGTTTGGTTTGCTGTTCCTGTTCTAATCTCTGTTCTGTGCAGTTCTGGGCCTGCTCTCGGGTTGCACAGATCTCCTGCTTTTATTTCTGCCTGAGTTGTGGTCTGCCAGTGTTGAGGATTATCACGGCGCATCACATTTCTCGTCTGCCCTGCTGGGATTCTACACTGCAGTTCTTGTGTCCCCTAGGACCTGCTTGGTGCCCGTTTTCTGCCAGCAATTCTGTTTGTTCTACTGACTGTTTACAATAAACTTTATTCCAACTCGCTACTGGATCCGTTGTATGCTTCCTGACATCCTGAGGATAAATAAGGATAAATTTACTTTGATGTAACAACCATTACATCTGTTATGCTAAAATTGTACTTTAACTGTTTTTGGCTTGTCAAAGTAAATAGGTGCCTTCCATTCTCCAGTTTTTTGAATTGGCTTGTCATATTTGTAACAACTGGATGATTTGTATTAACAAGCACCCACCCCCCTAGTGCCCCTTTTTTGGTTTGGGCCACTGCCCCTCAAAATGTCTGTGCACTGCCCTGAACGGCAGCCTAACATAACTTATTATACCACAACATAAAACGCCCAATAAATGACAGAATCAAATACATAAATTAAAGCCTCTTAGTTAACTTTTGGAACCAAACTCTAAAGGCCTGTTCGCACCAAGAATGATAACTATAAAGATAACAATATTAGCATCCACACCAGTGGACAATATAGTCTGTTTAGTCCAAGTGCACACTCGTCTGCCGCTTTAAACTCTTGAACTCATTATAGCAGGATTGATTCTTATTGGCTGTCAATGTTTTTATCATTCATCAGCTGAAAAAAGGAATCGTTCTGAAAGTGATTCCAACGATATTGATTCTCTGTGCCTTTATCGTTATAGTGTGGTGTTCTGAATGTTTCTATGGTCATTTACTTTTGATTTTATTTTATTGGTTGAGGCGCATCATGTGACTTAGGTCAGAGGTCACACTTATTTTCAATAATTACTTAACGAGCGCTAAAAGAGTAGGTACTCTACAGCCAAATCTCGCTGAGTATGAATGTGATCCGCCATGTTTACATTATCATGTGACCTATGACGTTATAACAAGCGCAACAACTTCAAAGATATGACTGACTGCCACAGGTTTAATATCTACTATCTGTAAATATAGAAACAGCTGCCCTTTTATTGTGATTGTAGTATAACCAATACTTTTTGTGTTAAGTTTTTATGTTTTTAACTCTACTGAAATGACCCACAGTTTAATCCTTAAATATTAAACACCTCATAGCATCAGTAACTCCACAACCCTACCTAGTATGGTTTTCCTCCGTGTTTGCAATATTTGTAATATCTGCACAAAGGAGACGTCGATCAGCTGCTTAAAGATCTCGCCTTTGGAGAAGACTGTTGATTTTAAACTAAATGTAAGTGTTACTCCTTAGAAATTAAGATTACCCCAGAAAGCATTTCTAGCCCACCCCAACACTTATGAACAATAATAATAATTGTAATGATAAATGGTGACTAATAATTATATATTTTTTGTAAAACAAACAAATTGTAATTACATTTTTTCATATGCCAGAGCTATGCATGACTTCACACTAGACAAATGCTGCCAAGGTGAATACATCTAATTTTTCAGTCAAGTATATGCTATATTTTATTTACTGACAAGACAACAACAGGAGACATGAATAAATAAGTAAAAGAATAAATAAAAATAACCATCACAGTAAATTGTTAAAAAAAAAAAAAGTCAACAACACATGAAACAAAGCTTTATTCAAACATTGTTCTGTTTTTGAAAGTTTACAGGCAGTGAACCCACATCCGTCCATCACGTCCCTCATTGCTGCATTCAGACTGAATCTGATCATGGATGGGAAAGGGACATTGAGGCTGTCCTTGCCTGAGTGCACAGAGAGGACTAGGAAGACCATGATGACGCCCCTGAACCATACAACCCTGAGCAAGAGCAGGAGAACACATGCGGGACAATCTGACTGCTGCTGTGTCTGCTCCAAACATCTGTGTGCTGCACTCCATGAATACAACTACCTGTAAAACACTTACACAGAGTAAAACGCTTTATATCTCATGTTGCCAGCATTCTATTTATTGCTAAATTTAATTTCATATTTTTACAATTGCATGCTATTTTTTTGATAAAGCTTCATTACTTTTGTGGTGAAGTGAACTGGACTGGTCAGCAGAAGGTTGCTGGATCAATCTCCGCAGCTGTCACAACTAATGTCTTTACTCCAGGTGGCTCCAGAGGGATTGTTGTTCCTGCAATAAGAGCACTGTAAGTCACTTCAGATAAAAGTGTGTAAATGTGTAAATGTGATTTTTGTAAGTAAATGCTTTTTTGTGTCTTGGGCACAGACGCTCAATAAAGCTGCTTATTTCTTAAAGTTTTTTTTTCTTCAAGGTACTACTAATAATGCATGCATATACAAACCCGATTCCAAAAAAGTTGGGACACTGTACAAATTGTGAATAAAAACCGAATGCAATGATGTGGAAATTTCAAATTTCAATATTTTATTCAGAATACAACATAGATGACATATCAAATGTTTAAACTGAGAAAATGTATAATTTTAAGGGAAAAATATGTTGATTTTAAATTTCATGGCATCAACATATCTCAAAATAATTGGGACAAGGGCATGTTTACCACTGTGTGGCATCTACTCTTCTTTTTATAACAGTCTGCAAACATCTGGGGACTGAGGAGACAAGTTGCTCAAGTTTAGGAATAAGAATGTTGTCCCATTCTTGTCTAATACAGGCTTCTAGTTGCTCAACTGTCTTAGGTCTTCTTTGTCGCATGTTCCTCTTTATGATGCGCCAAATTTTCTATGGGTGAAAGATCTGGACTGCAGACTGGCCATTTCAATTCCCGGATCCTTCTTCTACACAGCCATGATGTTGTAATTGATGCAGTATGTGGTCTGGCATTGTCATGTTGGAAAATGCAAGGTCTTCCCTGAAAGAGACGACGTCTGGATGGGGAGCATATGTTGTTCTAGAACTTGGATATACCTTTCAGCATTGATGGTGCCTTTACAGATTTGTAAGCTGCCCATGCCACACGCACTCATGCAACCCCATACCATCAGAAATGCAGGCTTCTGAACTGAGCGCTGATTACAACTTGGGTTGTCCTTGTCCTCTTTAGTCCGGATGACATGGCGTCCCAGTTTTCCAAAAAGAACTTCAAATTTTGATTCGTCTGACCACAGAACAGTTTTCCACTTTGCCACAGTCCATTTTAAATGAGCCTTGGCCCAAAGAAAACGCCTGCGCTTCTGGATCATGTTTAAATAGGGCTTCTTTTTTGACTTATAGAGTTTTAGCCTCTATGAGCAATATATGAAGAAAATATAAAGAAAAAAAGTCCCTGGACACAGGATTTATTTATTTATATTTTTTTGCCATAAGTCTAGAAATTTTGTTACACCTTTACTATAGTGATTATTTTGACTTATGTCTGTTCTAGAGACGTTACAACTTTTTTGATAAAGCTCTAATTGGTTTTCTTTTGGGACATATCTTTCAAGTTCATCCTGAATGCATTCATGACTGTAAAGCATATCTGTGTGTGTCAAAATTGTGATTAAAATCGAAATCGCAAAATTAATCAAAGAATCGCGATAGGTTTTTTTTTGTTCTCACAACACCACACAACCCAACAAAAACAAACAAAAAAATCTAACAATCTAGCTTCTGAGTACTAAGTTATTAACCCAACAATAGCGGGTCAGTTAATTTTTTTGGAGTGGGCCGCCCAAACATATGTGTTTGGTTGTGTGGGCCGCGAGTTGAAAAAGGTTGGGAACCACTGCTCTAGATGTTCTCACTGGCTCTGGGCTCACTGAGGATGAAGAGACCACAGCAACATCCGGTCCTAAAGAGAAAACAAGGGCAGATGCAGTGATTGAGCATTTTACCCATGACACTCGACCATTTCCAGGATGATGCTGTGGACTTCTCCATCCTCAGTGCATACAGCAGTCTGCAGACATTTCAGATCCTGCAAAGATACACAAACACAAAACAAAAGCAGTCATTTTAACAGCACAATGTCGTTTCATTTCTGTATTAGAAGTAAAAAAAATGATCTTACTTTATATTTTGTTTTCAGGGTTTCCTTTTTTTTTTTTTTTTTTTTTTTCACAAATGCCGTCGTCAATACTACATTTACACGTTGAGGTAGTTGCTGATGTGTTCACTGGCTTTTTATCCAACACAAATGATCCTCAATTTATCAACAATACTAATGGTCAAATTAAATAGATAACTTATATTTACTTACTCCATGTAGATTTATTTATTTACATTACTTACATTCATCTAAAGCAATGTTGACAACAGTGAATTCTACATAATAGCACACATACATCTCTCACTCAGATGTCTGTTCATGTTATGATGTGCTCATCTGCAATTCTCTTACAACATTTTCCGGTCTCATATTAAATAAAACATTTTAAAAATAAAAACATTTAATCGTCTTTAAGATGTATATGGTTTATGTAAATCCACTTTGGAGACGTACATGTGCTTACTGGAGCTCCGCTGTTTGCGATACATAATACATGTTTTTACAGAAAAAAAATACAAATATACTGTAACGTTAATGGCTAGTGTCTTTACACCTTAATAAATCAACTGTTTACTCTACAGTAGCGCAACAGATATGATTTTAACACACGGGAACAGTGTTTTGGTTTATAATACTCACATTTGTAAAAACCCTTGTCGCTGGGCTGAAGCAGTAGGACATCCGGGGATTTCTCGCCTACTGATTTATGAATACTGTGGTTTTCGAACGTACAGTCGTGGCCAAAAGTTTTGAGAAATACATAAATATTGGAAATTGGAAAAGTTGCTGCTTAAGTTTTTATAATAGCAATTTGCATATACTCCAGAATGTTATGAAGAGTGATCAGATGAATTGCATAGTCCTTCTTTGCCATGAAAATTTACTTAATCCCAAAAAAACCTTTCCACTGCATTTCATTGCTGTCAATAAAGGACCTGCTGAGATCATTTCAGTAATCATCTTGTTAACTCAGGTGAGAATGTTGACGAGCACAAGGCTGGAGATCATTATGTCAGGCTGATTGGGTTAGAATGGCAGACTTGACATGTTAAAATGAGGGTGATGCTTGAAATCATTGTTCTTCCATTGTTAACCATGATGACCTACAAAGAAACGCGTGCAGCCATCATTGCGTTGCATAAAAATGGCTTCACAGGCAAGGATATTGTGGCTACTAAGATTGCACCTAAATCAACAATTTATAGGTTCATCAAGAACTTCAAGGAAAGAGGTTAAATTCTTGTAAAGAAGGCTTCAGGGCGTCCAAGAAAGTCCAGCAAGCACCAGGATCATCTCCTAAAGAGGATTCAGCTGCGGGATCGGAGTGCCACCAGTGCAGAGCTGGCTCAGGAATGGCAGCAGGCAGGTGTGAGCGCATCTGCACGCACAGTGAGGCGAAGACTTTTGGAAGATGGCCTGGTGTGAAGAAGGGCACCAAAGACTGCACTTCTCTCGAAAAAAAAAACATCAGGGACAGATTGATCTTCTGCAGAAAGTATAGTGAATGGACTGCTGAGGACTGGGGCAAAGTCATATTCTCCGATGAAGCCCCTTTCCGATTGTTTGGGGCATCTGGAAAAAGGCTTGTCCGGAGAAGAAAAGGTGAGCGCTACCATCAGTCCTGTGTCATGCCAACAGTAAAGCATCCTGACACCATTCATGTGTGGGGTTGCTTCTCATCCAAGGGAGTGGGCTCACTCACAATTCTGCCCAAAAACACAGCCATGAATAAAGAATGGTACCAAAACTCCCTCCAACAGCAACTTCTTCCAACAACCCAACAACAGTTTGGTGAAGAACAATGCATTTTCCAGCACGATGGAGCACCGTGCCATAAGGCAAAAGTGATAACTAAGTGGCTCGGGGACCAGAATGTTGAAATTTTGGGTCTATGCCCTGGAAACTCCCCAGATCTTAATCCCATTGATAACTTGTGGTCAATCCTCAAGAGGCGGGTGGACAAACAAAAACCCACTAATTCTGACAAACTCCAAGAAGTTATTATGAAAGAATGGGTTGCTATCAGTCAGGATTTGGCCCAGAAGTTGATTGAGAGCATGCCCAGTCGAATTGCAGAGGTCCTGAAAAAGAAGGGCCAACACTGCAAATACTGACTCTTTGCATAAATGTCATGTAATTGTCGATAAAAAGCCTTTGAAACGTATGAAGTGCTTGTAATTATATTTCAGTACATCACAGAAACAACTTAAACAAAGATCTAAAAGCAGTTTAGCAGCAAACTTTTTGAAAACAGAAAATGCTCTAGGCCATAGACTCCACTAACAGAATGGTACTTCTTTCTTCACATACTCTTTTTCCCTGCTATGCAAGTAGGCATATTAGAATGCAAATTAAGTATACATTCGTCCGAATCTCACGAGAATTAGTGCAATATAGATTGCTAATGTGTCGTCATCATGACGTATTCCCAGTGGTGAACGCAAAGCATTTTGGGGAAACCGCGGCACAAACATAACGCGCCAGACTTCTATGCATGGAGGGAAGAACGCTGTTATAAACTGGAATAGTCGTTCTCACGATAGAAGTGGCATAAAGCTGAAGAACGGAATATCCTTTTATCGTTTTCCAGCGTGGAAAAATAATAGTACAAGCCATGTTTCAGAGGTGACAAAAAGTTGACGAATGGCATGGATAACGTTAGCAGCAGTAAGGAGCCCAAGATTACCTTCGATAACACTCCACACGATTGTGTGTTCAAAACATTTTCACAAAGGTAAGTTACAATTACCCTCTGCAAATGTTATGTTGTGGGCATAACATAAACCCAGTGTGTTTTGTTTGACTCAACCAGACCATTAGATTTGACGTTAGGCCAATGTTAACTGTTAAGTAGCATGAAATGGCAAGAAGATGAGCTTAAGTTACCAACGTACTAAAGCGTAACGTTAATCAGTTTTAAATGTTGTACATCTAGGCTACATAGCAATTTATTTGGTGACTGTGTTTGCAGGCAAACCTGCCTATTAAATGTTGGAGTGTGATCCTGACTGGACTGGACCCCTTCTCTGTACCTCGGCCATACTGAGGTCAAAGCTACGAACACAGACCGGTTCAAGCCCTTTTGGAGAATTATATACCATGCTCACATCTAATATGTAAATGTTTATTGTTTTCCAAAAGATTTTGTAATGTCTCTTCTCACATGTAATGATTTTTAGCCATGTCTGTAAATAAAATACAAAAAGACTGAATGAAATTCTGCCTCCTTTATCTGTATTAAGAAATAATTGTGCAAAATCAGTGTTCTTTGGTTGCAAACACAAGTACATAACTTAAATAGTAGTAAAAAATCCAACTTAATTTCAGTTTCTTTACATATTTAACATGTAAATACATTTAAATGAATATATTTACATTATAAAAAGTCCATAGAAAACTTCGTGTGTGTATGCACTAACACTTAGTATCGTGTAGTTGTAAATATATGGGTGCTGGAAGTTGGGCAACAGTTTGACGTCCCTTGACCAGTCGCTCTGCTCGTAAGGATCCAGTCCTTTGATTCCCTTTTTTTTCTCGTCATATCTCGTCTTTGCATTAGGATTTAGTTTTAGGCGGTATGGTCCGACAATATTTTCTTTATCCCGCTGCATTTTGTACGATTATATTCTGTTTTTCAGGCAAATTTTTCATTATTTTCATGCCAAAACACTAGCCTGCTATGCCAGACCATGTTATCTGGCCAAACATACCCATAATTCTTTGCGTTCTGATGACGTTGCCGCCCAGTTGGTCACGTCTTAGCGATCTCTATTCTCGCCTACTCTTATGAACACAGAGGATTCAAACATACTCATTCGCTCGCCTACTGCTTTTTGCATAATATACAATGGGTATGGAAAGTATTCAGACCCCCTTAAATTTTTCACTCTTTGTTATATTGCAGCCATTTGCTAAAATCATTTAAGTTCATTTTTTTTCCTCCATGTACACACAGCACCCCATATTGACAGAAAAACACAGAATTGTTGACATTTATTAAAAAAGAAAAACTGAACTATCACATGGTCCTAAGTATTCAGACCCTTTGCTCAGAATTTAGTAGAAGCACCGTTTTGATCTAATACAGCCATGACTCTTTTTTGGGAAAGATGCAACAAGTTTTTCACACCTGGATTTGGGGATCCTCTGCCATTCCTCCTTGCAGATCCTCTCCAGTTCTGTCAGGTTGGATGGGACACGTTGGTGGACAGCCATTTTCAGGTCTCTCCAGAGATGCTCAATTGGGTTTAAGTCAGGGTTCTGGCTGGGCCATTCAAGAACAGGCACGGAGTTGTTGTGAAGCCACTCCTTCGTTATTTTAGCTATGTGCTTAGGGTCATTTTCTTGTTGGAAGGTGAACCTTCGGACCAGTCTGAGGTCCTGAGCACTCTGGTGAAGGTTTTCATCCAGGATATCCCTGTACTTGGCCGCATTCATCTTTCCCTCGATTGCAACCAGTCATCCTGTCCCTGAAGCTGAAAAACACCCCCACACCATGATGCTGCCACCACCATGCTTCACTGTTGGGACTGTATTGGACAGGTGATGAGCAGTGCTTGGTTTTCTCCACACATACCGCTTAGAATTAAGGCCAAAAAGTTCTATCTTGGTCATGATTCTCATTTGCTCTGACATGGACTGTGAGCTGTAAGGTCTTATATAGACAGGTGTGTGGCTTTACTAATCAAGTCCAATCAGTATAATTAAACACAGCTGGACTCAAATGAAGGTGTAGAACCATCTCAAGGATGATCAGAAGAAATGGACAGCACCTGAGTTAAATATATGAGTGTATAGCAAAGGGTCTGAATACTTAGGATCATGTGATATTTCAGTTTTTCTTTTTTAATAAATCTGCAAAAATGTCAACAATTCTGTGTTTTTTTTGTCGATATGGGGTGCTGTGTGTACATTAATGAAGAAAAAAAAAATGAACTTAAATGATTTTAGCAAATGGCTGCAATATAACAAAGAGTGAAAAACTTAAGGGGGTCTGAATACTTTCCATACCCACTGTATAGTAGGGAAGTATGCCATTTTGGAGGCAGCCAGAGTCTCCTTGATGAAAGCTATATTATTTCATGCCAGAGGCCATCGTCTTTAAGTTTATTATATTATATTTAGGGCCCGAGCACCGATGGTGTGAGGACCCTCTTGTATCTGCTTCGTTTATTATTAGGGTTCCGAGCACCGATGGTGTGAGGACCCTATTGTATCTGCTTTGTTTATTATTATTAGGGCCCGAGCCAATGGGCGCAGGGCCCTCTTGTTTCCATAAGGATTATTCTTATTATTATTGTTTTTATTTTTGCATCAGGACGCCGCAGAGGCTTGGACCCGGGCGTGGCACAGGGGCTCTACGGCGCCCCCTGGAACACAGTCAGAAATCTTGAACCATAGCTCACACATACTTGCATATATTTAAATAAAACTCTGTACACTTATAGATCTCATTGAGCCAAACAACTTTCGCGCTCTATGACATAGGCTCCGCCCAACAGGAAGTCGGCTATTCAGGGCTGTTTAAAAAAAGCATGCTCTGGAATTTGAAATACTCCTCTGAGGTTTTCCACCCGTTCGCCACGAAACTCGGTGAACATGATCTCAAGACACTGGGGATGCAAAATTGCCAGGGGATTTTTGATATCTCGAATGGTTTGCCCGTGGTGAGGCGTTGAATTTAGGGCGAAAAATGAGAAGCAGGAAAGGAGTTTTATCAAACTTCATCGGTTTGTTCATTGTATGATGCCGATCGCATATATGTAACTATTAGGAGTCAAAGTTATAGCGCCACCAACTGGCAGCAGGAAGTGTGTCATTTTCAAAATGCTTTGAATTCAGCATCTTATTTTCACTCGATTTGCTTCAAACTGCATCAGAAATAATGACAAAACACAGCCGATGTAAATCTGTTGTGGGGATATTGATATCTAATATAGTGTTGCCATGGCAACGTGTCAAATTTGAATATTCTGTTTTTCTGCTTTTGAGGCTGATAACATGCTTAGAATTACATGAAACTCAAAACACATATGAGTATTAATGATAGCTAGACAATGGCAAAAGGTCATAAAAGGGAGTGGGGGAGGCACTCTATAGCGCCACCTTTTGTCAAAAGTCGGGGGGTAAGTTTTAGCTACAGACACCAAACTTGGTACATATATTGTTCTTATCAAACTTTCTAATTTACAGTCATCAGCTTCGACCAACAGGAAGTCGGCTATTTTGGTTTAAATGTGTATTTTTGGAAAAATATTGCTGTGAATTAATGCATACTACTCAGAGGAAAATTACACTATACATACCAAACTACATGATGACAAAATATTGAGGAACCTAAATTGTGAATGGATTTTGGATAGCTTGAATGGTTTTGCCATGGTGATTTTTTGAAATAACAGTAAAAAGGGAAACATTACTTGTCTTGTATTTTTAAATTGCAACTTGCAAACACTTCAAAACCATTTTTCATACAAAGTAAAAGTCATTCTGAGGAAATATGCATAGTTTCACGACTTTACAACACTGTATGGATAACAGAAAATTAAAAAACTGTCAGACATCTGATCTCACTCTGAGACAGAGAGAGTTAACATCTCTTTAATCACCAGAAAAAAGAAAAAAGAAAAAAAAAAATCAGTATTTTTGTTTGTTTTTTTTTTTTTTTTTTTTTTCATTATTACAGCTTAAGAAATCTCTTAGGCCTTATCCTTTTCTGTCAGTTTTAGGGACAAAAAAAACCTAGTACTATTTGTAGGGCAGAGACAACATGATTTTAAATAATTAGATTAAGAATTATGTTAATTGCAACATAAAAAGATTTAAAAAAAAACGTGGACTTAGCTGTAATGCAGGCAAAAATATTTTACAAATGCTTATAGATCAATAGAATCATTAAAAATGCTTTTTCGTTGAGTGCATAATAATTAGTCACATTGATATTTTGATTATATTTTTTTTCCAAGCACATTTTACCAATTCCAAATCACATCAATCATAAATACTATATATTTGGTATTTAATCATTTATGAGCCTTGAAGGCTGGAAGTGAAAAACTCCTTATATTCAGGTTACAGGTGTTTCTAACATCTTAAATAAAATTGTTTTTGCAATGCAGAAAACAGATTTCAGTGAGTTACTAGTTTTATGATCATGAACTTATGTTTGAGCTTCTAAGCTTAAAACGCTCAGTTTAGCGCTTCTGTGAACAGAAACACTCTGTTAGTGCAACTAAGCAAATGAACAAACAAATCCCACAAGTGCTGAAAACATTCTTTCTCTGTTAGAATATGATTGTTTGTACAAAGTTAAGACGAAAGCTTGCCCACATTACAGCTGTTTCTAACATCTTAAATGAAACTGATTTTGCAATGCAGAAAACAGATTTCAGTGAGTTACCAGTTTTATGATCATGAACTTATGTTTGAGCTTCTAAGCATAAAACGCTCATTTTAGCGCTTCTGTGAACAGAAACACTCTGTTAGTGCAACTAAGCAAATGGAACAGAAACAAATCCCACAAGTGCTGAAAACATTCTTTCTCTGTTAGAATATGATGGTTTGTACAAAGTTAAGACTAAAGCTTGCCCACATTACAGGTGTTTCTAACATCTTAAATGAAATTGTTTTTGCAATGCAGAAAACAGATTTCAGTGAATTACTAGTTTTATGATCATGAACTTATGATTGAGCTTCTAAGCTTAAAACGCTCAGTTTAGAGCTTCTGTGAACAGAAACACTCTGTTAGTGCAACTAAGCAAATGAACAGAAACAAATCCCACAAGTGCTGAAAACATTCTTTCTCTGTTAGAATATGATGGTTTGTACAAAGTTAAGACTAAAGCTTGCCCACATTACAGGTGTTTCTAACATCTTAAATGAAACTGTTTTTGCAATGCAGAAAACAGAATTCAGTGAGTTACTAGTTTTATGATCATGAACTTATGTTTGAGCTTCTAAGCTTAAAACGCTCAGTTTAGCGCTTCTGTGAACAGAAACACTCTGTTAGTGCAACTAAGCAAATGAACAGAAACAAAGGCCACAAGTGCTGAAAATCTTCTTTCTATGTTAGAATATGATGGTTTGTACAAAGTTAAGACTAAAGCTTGCCCACATTACAGGTGTTTCTAACATCTTAAATAAAATTGTTTTTGCAATGCAGAAAACAGATTTCAGTGAGTTACTAGCTTTATGATTATGAACTTATGTTTGAGCTTCTAAGCTTAAAACGCTCAGTTTAGCGCTTCTGTGAACAGAAACACTCTGTTAATGCAACTAAGCAAATGAACAGAAACAAATCCCATAAGTGCTGAAAACATTCTTTCTCTCTTGGAATATGATGGTGGTTTGTACAAAGTTAAGACTAAAGCTTGCCCACATTACAGCTGTTTCTAACATCTTAAATGAAATTGTTTTTGCAATGCAGAAAACAGATTTCAGTGAGTTACTAGTTTTATGATCATGAACTTATGTTTGAGCTTCTAAGCTTAAAACGCTCAGTTTAGCGCTTCTGTGAACAGAAACACTCTGTTAATGCAACTAAGCAAATGAACAGAAACAAATCCCACAAGTGCTGAAAACCTTCTTTCTCTGTTAGAATATGATGGTTTGTACAAAGTTAAGACTAAAGCTTGCCCACATTACAGGTGTTTCTAACATCTTAAACAAAATTGTTTTTGCAATGCAGAAAACAGATTTCAGTGAGTTACTAGTTTTATGATTATGAACTTATGTTTGAGCTTCTAAGCTTAAAACGCTCAGTTTAGCGCTTCTGTGAACAGAAACACTCTATTTGTGCAACTAAGCAAATGAACAGAAACAAATTCCACAAGTGCTGAAAACCTTCTTTCTCTGTTAGAATATGATGGATTGTACAAAGTTAAGACTAAAGCTTGCCCACATTACAGGTGTTTCTAACATCTTAAATAAAATTGTTTTTGCAATGCAGAAAACAGATTTCAGTGAGTTACTAGTTTTATGATCATGAACTTATGTTTGAGCTTCTAAGCTTAAAACGCTCAGTTTAGCGCTTCTGTGAACAGAAACACTCTGTTAGTGCAACTAAGCAAATGAACAGAAACAAATTCCAAAAGTGCTGAAAACCTTCTTTCTCTGTTATAATATGATGGTTTGTACAAAGTTAAGACTAAAGCTTGCCCACATTAAAGGTGTTTCTAACATCTTAAATGAAATTGTTTTTGCAATGCAGAAAACAGATTTCAGTGAGTTACTAGTTTTATGATCATGAACTTATGTTTGAGCTTCTAAGCTTAAAACGCTCAGTTTAGCGCTTCTGTGAACAGAAACACTCTGTTAGTGCAACTAAGCAAATGAACAGAAACAAATCCCACAAGTGCTGAAAACATTCTTTCTCTGTTAGAATATGATGGTTTGTACAAAGTTAAGACTAAAGCTTGCCCACATTACAGGTGTTTCTAACATCTTAAATGAAATGTTTTTGCAATGCAGAAAACAGATTTCAGTGAGTTACTAGTTTTATGATCATGAACTTATGTTTGAGCTTCTAAGCTTAAAACCGCTCAGTTTAGCGCTTAAAAGAACAGAAACACTCTGTTAGTGCAACTAAGCAAATGAACAGAAACAAAATCCCACAAGTGCTGAAAACCTTCTTTCTCTGTGAGAATATGATGGTTTGTACAAAGTTAAGACTAAAGCTTGCCCACATTACAGGTGTTTCTAACATCTTAAATGAAATTTTTTTTGCAATGCAGAAAACAGATTTCAGTGAGTTACTAGTTTTATGATCATGAACTTATGTTTGAGCTTCCTAAGCTTAAAACGCTCAGTTCAGCGCTTCTGTGCACAGAAACACTCTGTTTAGTGCAACTAAGCAAATGAACAGAAACAAATCCCACAAGTGCTGAAAACCTTCTTTCTCTGATAGAATATGATGGTTTGTACAAAGTTAAGACTAAAGCTTGCCCACATTAAAGGTGTTTCTGACATCTTAAATGAAATTGTTTTGCAATGCAGAAAACAGATTTCAGTGAGTTACTAGTTTTATGATCATGAACTTATGTTTGAGCTTCTAAGCTTAAAACGCTCAGTTTAGCGCTTCTGTGAACAGAAACACTCTGTTAGTGCAACAAAACAAATGAACAGAAACAAAGGCCACAAGTGCTGAAAACCTTCTTTCTCTGTTAGAACATGATGGTTTGTACAAAGTTAAGACTAAAGCTTGCCCACATTACAGGTGTTTCTAACATCTTAAATGAAATGTTTTTGCAATGCAGAAAACAGATTTCAGTGAGTTACTAGTTTTATGATCATGAACTTATGTTTGAGCTTCTAAGCTTAAAAACGCTCAGTTTAGCGCTTCTGTGAACAGAAACACTCTGTTAGAGCAACAAAACCAAAAGAACAGAAACAAAGCCCACAAGAGCTGAAAACCTTCTTTCTCTGTTAGAATATGATGGTTTGTACAAAGTTAAGACTAAAGCTTGCCCACATTACAGGTGTTTCTAACATCTTAAATAAAATTGTTTTTGCAATGCAGAAAACAGATTTCAGTGAGTTACTAGTTTTATGATTATGAACTTATGTTTGAGCTTCTAAGCTTAAAACGCTCAGTTTAGCGCTTCTGTGAACAGAAACACTCTGTTAATGCAACTAAGCAAATGAACAGAAACAAATCCCACAAGTTCTGAAAACATTCTTTCTCTCTCTTGGAATATGATGGTTTGTACAAAGTTAAGACTAAAGCTTGCCCACATTACAGGTGTTTCTAACATCTTAAATAAAATTGTTTTTGCAATGCAGAAAACAGATTTCAGTGAATTACTAGTTTTATGATCATGAACTTATGATTGAGCTTCTAAGCTTAAAACGCTCAGTTTAGCACTTCTGTGAACAGAAACACTCTGTTAGTGCAACAAAACAAATGAACAGAAACAAAGCCCACAAGAACTGAA
The DNA here is from genome assembly GCF_018340385.1 of Cyprinus carpio. Taxonomy (NCBI): domain Eukaryota; kingdom Metazoa; phylum Chordata; class Actinopteri; order Cypriniformes; family Cyprinidae; genus Cyprinus; species Cyprinus carpio. The sequence goes on from NC_056589.1 coordinate 11,655,529, forward strand.
AACCTTCTTTCTCTGTTAGATTATGATGGTTTGTACAAAGTTTAAAACTAAAGCTTGCCCACATTAAAGGTGTTTCTAACATCTTAAATGAAATTGTTTTTGCAATACAGAAAACAGATTTCAGTGAGTTACTAGTTTTATGATCATGAACTTATGTTTGAGCTTCTAAGCTTAAAATGCTCAGTTTAGCGCTTCTGTGAACAGAAACACTCTGTTAGTGCAACCAAGCAAATGAAAAGAAACAAAGCCCACAAGTGCTGAAAACATTCTTTCTCTGTTAGAATATGATTGTTTGTACAAAGTTAAGACTAAAGCTTGCCCACATTACAGGTGTTTCTAACATCTTAAATAAAATTGTTTTTGCAATGCAGAAAACAGATTTCAGTGAATTACTAGTTTTATGATCATGAACTTATGTTTGAGATTCTAAGAATAAAACGCTCAGTTTAGCGCTTCTGTGAACAGAAACACTCTGTTAATGCAACTAAGCAAATGAACAGAAACAAAGCCCACAAGTGCTGAAAACCTTCTTTCTCTGTTAGAATATAATGGTTTGTACAAAGTTAAGACTAAAGCTTGCCCACATTACAGGTGTTTTCTAAATCTTAAATGAAATGTTTTTGCAATGCAGAAAACAGATTTCAGTGAGTTACTAGTTTTATGAACATGAACTCATGTTTGAGCTTCTAAGCATAAAACGCTCAGTTTAGCGCTTCTGTGAACAGAAACACTCTGTTAGTGCAACTAAGCAAATGAACAGAAAACAAATCCCACAAGTGCTGAAAACATTCTTTCTCTGTTAGAATATGGTGGTTTGTACAAAGTTAAGACTAAAGCTTGCCCACATTACAGGTGTTTCTAACATCTTAAATGAAATTGTTTTTGCAATGCAGAAAAACAGATATCAGTGAGTTACTAGTCTTATGATCATGAACTTATGATTGAGCTTCTAAGCTTAAAACGCTCAGTTTAGCGCTTCTGTGAACAGAAACACTCTGTTAATGCAACTAAGCAAATGAACAGAAACAAATCCCACAAGTGCTGAAAACATTCTTTCTCTGTTAGAGTATGATGGATTGTACAAAGTTAAGACTAAAGCTTGCCCACATTAAAGGTGTTTCTAAAATCTTAAATGAAATTGTTTTTGCAATGCAGAAAACAGATTTCAGTGAGTTACTAGTTTTATGATCATGAACTTATGTTTGAGCTTCTAAGCATAAAACGCTCAGTTTAGCGCTTCTGTGAACAAAAACACTCTGTTAGTGCAACAAAGCAAATAAAAAGAAACAAAGCCCACAAGTGCTAAAAACCTTCTTTTTCTGTAAGAATATGATGGTTTGTACAAAGTTAAGACTAAAGCTTGCCCACATTAAAGGTGTTTCTAAAATCTTAAATGAAATTGTTTTTGCAATGCAGAAAACAGATATCAGTGAGTTACTAGTTTTATGATCATGAACTTATGTTTGAGCTTCTAAGCTTAAAACGCTCAGTTTAGCGCTTCTGTGAACAGAAACACTCTGTTAGTGCAACTAAGCAAATGAACAGAAACAAATCCCACAAGTGCTGAAAACCTTCTTTCTCTGTTAGAATATGATGGTTTGTACAAAGTTAAGACTAAAGCTTGCCCACATTACAGGTGTTTCTAACATCTTAAATAAAATTGTTTTTGCAATGCAGAAAACAGATTTCAGTGAGTTACTAGTTTTATGATTATGAACTTATGTTTGAGCTTCTAAGCTTAAAGCGCTCAGTTTAGCGCTTCTGTGAACAGAAACACTCTGTTAGTGCAACTAAGCAAATGAACAGAAACAAATCCCACAAATGCTGAAAACATTCTTTCTCTGTTAGAATATGATTGTTTGTACAAAGTTAAGACTAAAGCTTGCCCACATTACAGGTGTTTCTAACATCTTAAATGAAATTGTTTTTGCAATGCAGAAAACAGATTTCAGTGAGTTACTAGTTTTATGATCATGAACTTATGTTTGAGCTTCTAAGCTTAAAACGCTCAGTTTAGCGCTTCTGTGAACAGAAACACTCTGTTAGTGCAACTAAGCAAATGAACAGAAACAAATCCCACAAGTGCTGAAAACATTCTTTCTCTGTTAGAATATGATGGTTTGTACAAAGTTAAGACTAAAGCTTGCCCACATTACAGGTGTTTCTAACATCTTAAATGAAATTTTTTTTGCAATGCAGAAACAAGATTTCAGTGAGTTACTAGTTTTATGAGTATGAACTTATGTTTGAGCTTCTAAGCTTAAAACGCTCAGTTTAGAGCTTCTGTGAACAGAAACACTCTGTTAGTGCAACTAAGCAAATGAACAGAAACAAATCCCACAAGTGCTGAAAACATTCTTTCTCTGTTAGAATATGATGGTTTGTACAAAGTTAAGACTAAAGCTTGCCCACATTACAGGTGTTTCTAACATCTTAAATGAAATTGTTTGTGCAATGCAGAAAACAGATTTCAGTGAATTACTAGTTTTATGATCATGAACACATGTTTGCGCTTCTAAGCATAAAACGCTCAGTTTAGCGCTGCTGAGAACAGAAACACTCTGGTAGTGCAACTAAGCAAATGAACAAAAAAAAAGCCCACAAGTGCTGAAAACCTTCTTTCTCTGTTAGAATATGATGGTTTGTACAAAGTTAAGACTAAAGCTTGCCCACATTACAGGTGTTTCTAACATCTTAAATGAAATTGTTTTTGCAATGCAGAAAACAGATTTCAGTGAATTACTAGTTTTATGATCATGAACTTATGTTTGAGCTTCTAAGCTTAAAACGCTCAGTTTAGCGCTTCTGTGAACAGAAACACTCTGTTAGTGCAACAAAACAAATGAACAGAAACAAATCCCACAAGTGCTGAAAACCTTCTTTCTCTGTTAGAATATGATGGTTTGTACAAAGTTAAGACTAAAGCTTGCCCACATTACAGCTGTTTCTAACATCTTAAATGAAACTGTTTTTGCAATGCAGAAAACAGATTTCAGTGAGTTACTAGTTTTATGATCATGAACTTATGTTTGAGCTTCTAAGCTTAAAACGCTCAGTTTAGCGCTTCTGTGAACAGAAACACTCTGTTAGTGCAACAAAACAAATGAACAGAAACAAATCCCACAAATGCTGAAAACATTCTTTCTCTGTTAGAATATGATTGTTTGTACAAAGTTAAGACTAAAGCTTGCCCACATTACAGGTGTTTCTAACATCTTAAATAAAATTGTTTTTGCAATGCAGAAAACAGATTTCAGTGAGTTACTAGTTTTATGATCATGAACTTATGTTTTAGCTTCTAAGCTTAAAACGCTCAGTTTAGCGCTTCTGTGAACAGAAACACTCTGTTAATGCAACTAAGCAAATGAACAGAAACAAATCCCACAAGTGCTGAAAACATTCTTTCTCTCTTGGAATATGATGGCTTGTACAAAGTTAAGACTAAAGCTTGCCCACATTACAGGTGTTTCTAACATCTTAAATGAAATTGTTTTTGCAATGCAGAAAACAGATTTCAGTGAGTTACTAGTTTTATGATCATGAACTTATGTTTGAGCTTCTAAGCTTAAAACGCTCAGTTTAGCGCTTCTGTGAAAAGAAACACTCTGTAAGTGCAACTAAGCAAATGAACAGAAACAAATCCCACAAGTGCTGAAAAAATTCTTTCTCTGCTAGAATATGGTGGTTTGTACAAAGTTAAGACTAAAGCTTGCCCACATTACAGGTGTTTCTAACATCTTAAATGAAATTGTTTTTGCAATGCAGAAAACAGATTTCAGTGAGTTACTAGTTTTATGATCATGAACTTATGTTTGAGCTTCTAAGCTTAAAACGCTCAGTTTAGCGCTTCTGTGAACAGAAACACTCTATTTGTGCAACAAAGCAAATGAACAGAAACAAATCCCACAAATGCTGAAAACATTCTTTCTCTGTTAGAATATGATGGTTTGTACAAAGTTAAGACTAAAGCTTGCCCACATTACAGGTGTTTCTAACATCTTAAATGAAATTGTTTTTGCAATGCAGAAAACAGATTTCAGTGAGTTACTAGTTTTATGATCATGAACTTATGTTTGAGCTTCTAAACATAAAACGCTCAGTTTAGCGCTTCTGTGAACAGAAACACTCTGTTAGTGCAACTAAGCAAATGAACAGAAACAAATTCCAAAAGTGCTGAAAACCTTCTTTCTCTGTTAGAATATGATGGTTTGTACAAAGTTAAGACTAAAGCTTGCCCACATTACAGGTGTTTCTAACATCTTAAATGAAATTGTTTTTGCAATGCAGAAAACAGATTTCAGTGAGTTACTAGTTTTATGATCATGAACTTATGTTTGAGCTTCTAAGCTTAAAACGCTTAGTTTATCGAATGTTTATTGCAATGCAGAAAAACATATTTCAGTGAGTTACTAGTTTTATCATCATGAACTTATGTTAAGAGATTCTGAGTATAAGATGCTTAGTTTAGCGCTTCTGTGAACAGTAACACAGTGTTAGTGCAACTAAGCAAATGAACAGATGAAAAGCCCACAAGTGCTGAAAATCTTGTTTATCTGGTATAAATGATGGTTTGTACAAAGTTTTAAGACTAAAGCTTGCCCACATCAAAGGTGTTTCTAACATCTTAAATGAAATGTTTTATGCAATAAACATCTAAAACAGATTTCAGTGAGTTACTAGGTTTTACAGCTACTAACCAAAAAACAGCGCTACTCAGCATTCGACGCTTAGTTTTGCGCTTCTGTGAACACTCTGTTATTGCAAAAAAAAACCCTTGATGTCACTAATGCTGTGTTAATGCTCCTGAGCAGATGAAGAAAAAGCAAGCCCTTGATGTTGCAAAGCTTCTTTCCCAGTGAGAGAAATTTGGTTTGGGCAATGTTGAGAGCAAAGCTTGCCCACATGAAGGATGTTTTTAACTTATGAAATGAAATCTTATTTGCAATGCAGGAAGAGCCTTTGCAGTCAGTTACAAGTTTTAGACACAGCAAGTCATGTTAGAGATTCAGTGCACAGCCTGCTCATTTAAGGACTTCTATGAGCACTAATGCTGTTTTAGTGCTTCTAGGCAAATGAAGAGAAAGCAAGCCCACATATGCTGCAAAGCTTCTTTCCCAGTGAGAGAATGTTGGATTATGCAATGGTTGCCAAAATGAAGGATGTTTTTAACTTAGGAAATGAAATCTTATTTGCAATGCAGAAAGAGACTTTTCAGTGTGTTACAAGTTTTAGACACAGCAATTCAACATGAAGAGCTTTAATGCACAGCATGCTTAGTTTACAGGTTGCCGGTTACAGGTTGTGTGTGTGTACACACTGGGGTGAAAGATCTACAAATGATGAGTAAAACATTTACAACTGATGAGTAGTTTACACTTTAGAATTTGGGGATGCAGAAAGCTTTGTAAATGATTTATTAATGCATTTACACAACAGCATATGAACACTTTAAACTGTGTACTCAAACATAAGTTCCCAATCATTATGAAAAAGACAAAAACTGCTACTGACACACATGTAGTATTTTTAATGGTGTGAGATAATAGTACAATGTTGACATTTCAATGATTTATGAGTGATTAATAATATATTAACTAGTAACTTATTAACCATTTACTAAGGATCTGTTTGATTATTTCATGATATGCTATTTTTTAAGATAACTTGTGACAGATTTGTAAATCGTTAGCATATTACTTATTTGTGAACGTATAGTCATGTTTTGTAAATTAGTTAATCATCATCTAATCACTTGTAAATGATTTAAAATAACTAAATCTACAAAACATAGATAAAAATATTAACACATCACTTATTATTAATTTATGAACACATAGTTCTGTTTTGTAAATGAGTGGTTCCTCATTAACTAATCACTTATAAATGCCTTACAACTGAACGTTATTATAAAGTGTTACCAATTTTATTTGTTGTACACTGAAGCAGCTCCGGACGGATGATGTATGAGGTTAGCGTTGCGCATGCGCCGCTCAGAAGTGATGAACGCGGAAGCGCAGGAGAGAGATCAAAACAAAACAACGGTCACTAATTAGAATTACAAAACGAGGATTTGTAAAAAAAGAATGTCAGAAGATTTCGATATAAGTCAAGAGGAGACTGGTTTTCCTTTGCTAAAGTAAGGAAACTTTGCTTCCTTTGCTCCTGTTAACAAACGCATGCACAACATTGACCTCCTACGTCATCTTCCTGGAGCTGCTTTCGTGCACAACTGTTGGTGCAAGTTACATTAAAGTGATTATTACATTTTGAATATGGATATTTTTCTTACAAAAACACATCAAATCACTAAAAGAGGCCTTTGCTCACCTCCGGAGCCTTGTGAGACTCTTTTTTTAAATGGATGGGAACTTTTTATCTAACTTCTTTTGAACTTATGCATTGCAACACCTGCTGAGTGTCATAAAACAACTTGAAAGATCAAAGACAATTTTCAGTATTACTCTGACTGGATTTGTCTGAAAGAAAAAGGTCATATACACCTAGGATGACTTGATGGTGAATAAATTATGGACTAATTTTCATTTTTGGGTGAACTAACCCTTTAAATACGCTAAACATCATTAGATTAATCAGTTACGCCATTTCCAATTAAGTGTTTAATTAGGGATAACAATGTATATTTAGTGCAGCATTTGTGTGCTCATTTGCCATTATGGCTTTGATTATAAAGTCATCCACAAAGCTAATGACTGCAACAAGATGGAGAATGTGTTAGTAACACTATGAGACTCACAAGGAGCAATAACCCTTACAGTCAGCAAAGAAATTGCTGAGAAAATGAAGGATGGTAAGTAAAACCACTTTCAAAACAAAATATTGATTTTATTTTATTTTTATTGATTGCAATTTTTTTTACAGATAAAAATATGCAGCATATATAAAGCAACAAGTGAGATCTCCACAGATACATGTTAAGGTATTTGTTACCCACATTTCAAATGATCATATGGATTTTTTTGTGTGTGTTTTCCTTGGCAGATATTACCCATCATCCAGCATATTTGACCGAGTGTCCCCCTCCAGTTACAACCCATTGTCCAGCATTTTTGTCTAAGTGCCCCCCTCCAGTGATTACTCATTACTCCTTGTGTCATTATTCACTTGTCAAGTGTTCTGTTGAAACAAGGAAAAAAAAATCTCACTCACCTTGCAAAACAGTCCCCATCCAAACAGTTAGAATGTCAAGAAACCCAACAAGGTATTTACCATTTCAAAGTGCACTATTCAGTATCTATACAAAGTTTATCTCTCATTAACTGTTGTTTTCATAGAATTTTCAAACACGACCACACTGCTGCTGCTTATCCCCACACAAAAGTATCTGCATCTGTATTACAAAAATAAAATTGCATTCTACAAAAAGCTTGAGCAAGCTTTCAAAGAAAAAGGTTACAGCATCAGTAATGAGAAATTGAGAAAAACACTTGGCAATATGATAACTACCTACAAAAGGGCTAAAGACAAGTCAAGCAGCAGGAGAGGGAAAAGTAACTTGGGAGTATTACAAGGTTGTAATATATAAAGCATGCTTTATGTATTGCAATTACTGCAGAATCACTGGGTTTACATTTAAAATATTTTAAATGCATCTATTTTTATATTGTGTCACATGTTTTCTCACAGCAAATGGAAGACTTAATATCGGAAATGTGTGAGTTGGGAGTTGGGAGTGCACCATCAGGCACAATATGCTCAACTCTTCTGTTCAACACTATTGCATCCCAGACTACAGCTCCGCAGCCCTTAACAGCACCGGCATCAAGCTCCCAAGAACAGCCTCTCCCAGAAGAGCAACCAGGTCCCTCTACAGAAACGCAAAGAAGAAGACCAAATGAGATCAACATTCTATAAAGTTTTTGAGGCACATTCAGAAAGGAGAACAGCTGCTAGTCACTAGTGCGGCCATCTTGGAGCACCGAAGAAGGCTTAAAGAGAAATGTAGAAGGGTGTTTAAAAAAAAAAAAAAAAACTCTAACCTGCCTTGGAGAAATAATGGAACAACTAAAAAAAAAACTATATACATTCCCATGTATATTACATTATCTTTATCTTTATTCATCACACCATTATTATAATGCATTTTTAAGTTATTCTCAAAAATAACAATAATAATAACAAAACAAATAACATCACAAAACATTCCTCCCCAGACAGGGGACAGTGGTTGACTGGCAGAATACTACACCAATCATTATTTATTTTATTTTTTTAACTGCTTAATTTCATCCTGTACAATCAATTTTGGTTTTAAATATACCAAAATGCGTGCTTAATTACTACACGAGCGGAATTCAGTTTCTTATTAAACCGTCTCTGCCTGTCAGTCAAGTAGCCATTGTCCCTGCATGGCTTCACTAGCTGAAGCAGAAAAAAGGGTATGCAGAGTCACCAATAATATGCATGTCCCCTGGAGCCAGGGGATGTGGATCTTCAAGAAGGCAGACTACCTCTGACAAACAAAACGCCCTTGAATCATGCCAGCTACCAAGGTGACCCACACTGACATGACAGAAACGCTGCTGACTGTCACAGTATCCTGTAAGAATAATAGAATAGAACTGTTTCATTTGAATTAGTCCACAGGATTCTCAAAGTGTGGATTTACAATTGGGATACATCATCCATCAACCGCACAGACAGTGTTAGGAAACCCAGCTGTTTTCGAATCCTAACTGGGACATGTGCATGGCTTGTCCTCTGGGCCAGGAGATGCAGTGTGACAAATGAGTTCTTACAAGAGAACAGAACTCATCCAGATGTTTTGAAACTGTGGATTGATTAAGTTAAATCTGTCTGCCACTTCTCTACAGGACATTTGGTTGGAAAGAGTCCATAGAGAGGCAAGTATACTGTTTGTCAGCGGCACCTTGGTCTGCTGTGTGTTCATGTAGAAAGGGCCAAGTGTATTTATCAGATCCTGCATTAGGAAGAAAAAAATATGATTCATATAATAAAAAAATGGAAACATGATTATATATCATATACGACAACACAAGACTTGAAACTAACCAGGTCTTAAGCCAAAAATTATATTACTTTAGACATACAAGCTATGCTCCCATAGTACATTTCTGTGTTTTCTTTTTATGTATATTTTTATGCATTTCAAACATGATATTAGATTCTTTTAAAAGAAGAATGAAAAGAGGAGTTCTATGTACATGCTGTGTTTTGTTTGCTTGGGGATGTAGGCCAAGCAAACAAAACATTGCTTGGGGAAGAATCCCCAAAAAATGGCCAAGCTAAAATTTATTCCAAATTTGATCATGAAAAAAAAAAAAAAAAAAAAAAAGCAGAAATATACATATTGCACTGTTACAGCATATTCCTAACATATCATGCTTCTTGCTTCTCACACTATGTACCTATATACCTCCACATGCCCTCTAGAAAGTCTGAAATGGCTCTGAAACTCAGAGGGACTGTAAAAAATGGACCACTTGCTCAATAAAATGACGAATTCTAGGGACATTCCTAGCAAAAAAGAAAAACATTTTTTACGACCTGTTGCTAAAAAGCAACTTGCTATTTACTTCATTTACAATTTTGTAGGTTATAAAATCCTTGAAAACTTTCTTATATGTTGCTGTGTAAGCTGTTGATTTTGACATTATTTTAACATTTATCACTGCTGAACAGATTTGTATACTACCATTTACTAAATAAGCCCTTTTAAGTAATGTGCACTGTTAAGACCATCTTCATTTTCTCAACTTTTCAAGCACCAACGGAGGCTTCAGCCAATCAGATCGCCTTATACAAATAGCCTAGCTCAGGCACTAGCCAGTTGTGGTCCAATGTAATTGACTGTCGTCACTATGATGATCACGTCAGTGCCAAGTTTCAGACACACCCTCTGTCAAGCGTTGATGCCGATCCCCCTTATGAATCTAGCATCAGAGACACTATGCAGCATTCAGTAACACACAAAACAGCTCACAATCACTGAATTTAGTTCTTTAATGTATTCTTATGTCTTGTATTCTTACTATTCTTATAGTAAAATCACTTGAATACTTTAATTTACAAGACTTTAAAACACATGCAATTGGGGGAGTTTCGTGAGCATGCAGCAGTGGCTGATTGGAGCAGTGACGGCACATTCACAAGGGGTTGTCGGCGTCAGCGCTTGACAGAGGGCATGTCTAAAGTTTGGCGCTGACGCAATCATCATAGTGACAACAGCAAATTGGACTGCAATTGGCTAGCGCATGAGCTAGGCAATTTGCATAAGGCGATCTGATTGGCTGACATCTCCATTTGCGTTTGAAAAGTTCTGCAATTTGCAACTTCCATTAGCAATGCCAATGGCGAGACGCCGACGGACCCACAATTCAGTTCGGCAACTGTCCACGTATATTGTTTTTTTGTGTTTTATGTTTGTTTGGTTTTATGTGATAGTTGTGAAAGTGACTGCTCCCTGACTTATTTGTGGTATTTAATTTCCTATCCAGCTTTATGTGTGGTTGTTGTTTGTTTTATGGTCTTTTTGTTTAATGTATTGGTTGATTGGTGGCTGGCTAGTGGAATTGTTGATGTTTTTTTTTTTTGTCTTTTTTTTTTTGTTTCTTTAAATTATGTATTTAATCTAAGCTGTTCTTTACCCTTGATCAAGCAGCAGGGGGTATTTTCCCATCGTGATCGGTGGAGAACTAGGAGTACAATTTAATAGAGCCCTTATAGGTCTTGTGGGTTGATTTGGTGTTTACTAATTGTGAACGTGTATCACATACTCCAGTTTGTAGTGAAGGGCGTATGGGGGTTTGCTGTGGTTTTCCCAGAATGCAGTGAAGTGTCTGTCTCTGCTGTATAGGTAGCTCAGGTTTCTTTGTATTCCTAGTTGGACAATTTAAGAAACGGTTCCCCCTGTCAGCTGAATCAGTTCATGTCCTGAATAATTTTATGGTATTGTTTAATAAAGAAAATGGGGTATTTTTTTCTACGACTTATTGTCTTTGATAGATCTCTGTTTTATTTGGCCCTTGTGGATGTTACATTTCACCCCTATCAAAGTAAAATGAGAAGCATTAACCAACCGACGCCCTGTTTGAATGTTCTGTGAGAGATCAGTCATCTGTCCCAAGCGTATTTCACACTGGCCCCCAGGTCCGTTTCTAGCCATTTTGACGCCCTAGGCCAGTGGTTCCATCTTAAGGTTTTTTTTTTGTTGTTTTTTTTTTTGTCAGTGTGGTGTGCCAGCTATAATAATAACAAGAAATGTTTCTTGAGTAACAATCAGCATGATTTCTGAAGGATCATGTGACACTGAAAGCTGGAGTAATGGAGCTTTAGCATTAGATGAAAACACATTTTAAAATATTCAAATAGAAAGCAGTTCTTTCAAATGGTAGATTTACTATTTTTACTGTATTTTAGATAAAAAAATGCAACCTTACTGAGCAGAAGAGATACAGTATGTTTCAAAACCCATTAAAAAATACTAATTACTTTTTTTTTCTCTTAAATGGTGTTCTATATTATAGTCTATATTTCATTTAAAATATAGATAATCAAAGCATGTTTTAACTTTTTTTAAGCTGAGCGAACACTTATGTAAAGAGTCATTGCTATGGAAATGATACACCATCTAGTCTAAGCGGGTAGTATGGTGTAAACTAGCAGCTAACACTAACTAACATTGCTACAACATCAGGTGCGACACAATGCGTCAAGCACATAGATCACGTTTATAATCAGTCTATCAGCCAACCCGAGAGTGAGAGCTTGGTACATGGATGCTGCGTTTCTATTTCTGACGGCTCGCTTGAGCCACCGACAAGTTGACAAGGAAATAGGCCTATAGAAAGTGCGCTTTGATGCATCCAGTGTAGAGATGGGTTTAGGATGTGGGAGACCATTTTCTTTTGCAAGTTTCAGCCCATACATCTTTGGTGTAAAACTCGCCTTATTAACCAAACGCCCCCCCAAGAATACCTTAGTGCCCCCCTTTCAAAAATATTGCTTCCAGCACTCCCCATTGCTTTTCGACGAATGCCCTCGTTTGAGAAACACTAACCCTAGGCGAAATCCGAATTGTCCCCCCAAACCCCCCCACCCAATAAATTTTATTACATTTGTATTTGGATATGTTTAGATATTATAATGACTACTTTTTGTCTTCATCTGTTTTTTATTTTGAATTTTTTTTATTGTTATGTTGTTGTTGTTTGAAAACGTTGATTTGAAGTGTTTGTTTTTTCATTTCATTATTATTTCAGTCAAACCAATAAAACCCTTTGCTACCCCAAACTACATAAAAAGCTTGATCAGTCACATAATAGTAATCAGAATCCAGATACTTATTCCTTTGTTACTCATTGACGCGTGAACTTCCCCTTTAAATGAGGCAACACTCTGCCCTCTATCTGTATGACGCTGCTCCCATTGAGCACTGTTAGAAGTGAATTAATTAATTCAGCATTTCAACACTTCCACAAGGATGCGTTAAATTCAACAAAATGGATTAATGAAGGATGTATTGACCTTGCTTTGTATTTGTTAGTTATATGTTAAAATTACACGACAAAATGACCCTTAAACAACACACTTATCCATAAACAAATATTACACAACACACTGATCCTTTAACAATGCATTTGCGCGCAAAAATGTGTACCTTTTTGGACCAATTGTGCAGAGGCATGATTTCTCAACATGCCACAAATACTGGCCTCATGCCAAACTTTGCATGCAACATTCCGAGCAGCAGTTGACAGCGCTCTGATCCAATAGCATACAGGCATCGTCTGGATCCCACACATGTATGTTGTGGGAATCGTCCAGTGGGGGGATCAGGCAGGTTGTCATGCAATTCACTATTAAAATGTAGTACGTTGGTCATGCCAGTTCTTGGTGGCGCCTAACAACACTCCTAAAATGCCTTCGAAGTACCGGAGTATGTCGCGCTCCTGATTGGTGCTAAAAATCCCTCTCGACTTCAGGCTGGTGGCTCGTGAGCTTAAATATTGGCGAGATCTCGTGCCACCAAATCATAATCGTACTAGGACTATACCCTATCATACAGCTATTGAAATCGTCTAAAAAAAAATGGTACTGGTCTATAAAAAAAAATAAAAACTGAGGTATATAAAAAAAAAAAAAAAAAAAAAATAATAAAAAACAATACTAAAAAAAAAGTCCGCCTTGGATAAAAAAAAAAAAATAAGAAAAATAAGAGCCCCCTGATGTCGCTATGACATATGTCAAAAAATCTCTCAAATACGACTACAATAATAAAACGAGAGCAGCCATGCAATAAAAAATAGCTCATAGCTCTCTCTATACTAAGAAAAGGTAGTAAATCCTAATACAATAAAATAAATAGTACAAAAAAAAAATTAAAATAAATTAGAAGAGAAATAAAAAATAAAAAATATCTGTAAAATAAAAAAAGAAAATAAAAAAACCTGGAAAAATTCCAATCAGGATTTAGAAAATACCAGATCAAATAGTACTAAAAATGAGACTGCTAGAACACACAGGTTGCATTAGAGTTACAATCTATAGAACAGGACCTGCTCAGTAAAACAATGATTGTGGCCATCAATATCGTACCAGTGAATGAAAATTAGGTAATCAATTATCAATTACAAGAAATAATTAACAGTTTTATGGATACCTCAAGGCTCTAACTATATAGGGACCAAAATATTTTAATGATATGATGTCTCACATATATATAAGAATTTATATAATACTAGAGCCAGATATTGGGAATGATATATAAACCCAATACATGGGGATATTCATCAATTAGCTATAAGAAGTATAAAATATATATTAATCACATATCATGAACTTACACATCAAATAATAATTCATCACTCACCCCTCAAAAAACATATAACTATATACCCTCTAATACATCTCTGGCGACAGGCCCTAGTAAAAACATTAAAAAAAACTCTCTAATACACGACCTGCTCGATACAATTATATATAATAATCGATAATACTATACGCTCTATTAGCAGTTTCGAATATCAATCAGTAGCTCATCTTAATAAACCTATAATAATAAATCATAAGAATACAACAACCCAGACCATATATAATATCTAAATATCAAAATAAATAATATTATCATACACTTAGAACAAATAAATAATAATATGCTCTATATATAAGAAATAACGCGATAGAACATATATATTATCAATCAATAATAAATATTAATTTCACGCAATAATAAATATTTAATTATTAATAATTATATATAAATAATAATTATCCGTCGCTAGAGAAAATATATAATCAGAAAAATAAAAATAAAAAATAACTACTTACTCTCTATATACTCTATTGTTAATAAAAACACCAAGCGGAATGTGTATATAAGAAAAAATAAATAAGCGTTTATATTAAATTTGAATATAGATAACTAACGGAAATATAATATCGATATTTATATTATAAATAAATTACTATAGGGTCTATTAAATATAGAATATAAAAAGCAAAAATAAGAATAGACAAGTAAAGAAACTATGCAAACACCGGACTGCTAAAGCTATACGATACACTCTATAAATTATAATTTAGTACCAGTCAAGAACCATAAATCGTAAATGGATATATTTATATTATAATATATATGTTCAAAAATGCTAATATAATATACTGTATTTAACAATAATAAATATATACTTCGAATGATTAATGTCAATAACAATTATATAATAAGTATAGGAACCCTAGGAAGATATAATATAAGTGCATAATTAAAGATAAAGAATAACAATATTATAAATAAAAAAATAATACAATTATCTTATTTAAATAATCAATAAAATTAAGAAAAAAACCAGATCCTGCTCTATAATACCAATAGCATAAATTGTATATCATACAATATGCATCTATATAAAGTCCAATGACAATCAAAACTCAATCTAAAGTAATCTAAACACCTAATATGATACTCTAACTCGCTCTCTCTCTCATCATATCATAATACTAGTAAATCAAATTAACATTATATACAGAAATATATCTCTCTATATATACGTATTAATGATCTCTATGCGTCATAACCTCAAGGGCATAGAAAAGGTTCATTTTTGTAACTTAAGCTTATATTGAGACATTGGTAGCTTCTGTGTGGATTTCGCAATCACGCTTGACCATAAACAACTGCTCTCATTAGAGTCCACGGCTGGCTTCATCTGATTGTAGCCAAAATTCGTAGCAGCTAGAGTTCTATCACTACAGAGTGCAGTATGGAGTAGGGCCCACAACGGCTCAGGTAATAGGGACAATTAGCTTTTCAGACGCTTTACATGTCACCCTCTGGGTTAATATGCCATAGCTGATGACACTCAGCTCTATATAACTCCGCAGTAGTAAAAAATCTCTCCACGACGCGAGTCAGCCATGCAGTCGAAATCTCAGTAGCTCTCTCTATAGCTATGTAGTATCCTTACAATTATATTCCTTCTTAGAGAAGAATTAGAAAGTATCTACACGCAATTAGAAAAATCTAACGGATGCATAATTGATATAAGTGCATGACACAATTTCAAACTGTTCTGAAATGTATGAACACTGTCTAAGCACTCTATGGGCTGCTCTGTCATATTCTTCGTCATCAGTTAGAGAACCTAGGTGTGGCTATTTGATAGTCAATATTTCTTTGAAAGCCATAGCATATTTTGGAAAAAACGGTTTTTCCTCTCTCAAATATTATCTAAAAATTATGATCCCTCTGCTCTCAGCAATTGGCAGAAAACATTAATTATGCGTTCATCGACGCTCAAGGTCTAGATTATTGGAAAAGCTTTTTGGAGTGGTATTCTGGGGCACGAGCTTATAAAGCAAACTCCATCTGAGTGTAGCGCTAGATCTTACTGAGAACAGGAAGTTATGAACAAGCAGTCTTCCTGCAGCTCCGCTATGGCATCATATAGAATCCTAAAATCCACATAAAGGTCTGAGTTGGTTTAGCACTGCGTATCTGAACAAATTGCTAGGTCCGCTGGCACATTGCGTCTCACAACTCGGCAATAATAATAGAATTTCAAAATCAACTGTGGGCTGCAGATTTGAGTGCCTATTTAGTGCCAAAACTCTGGAAATAACCTATCTAACATTGTTCGGCGGGAGGCAGACACATTCTGTCAGTTTACATCTAGTTTAATGACCCATCTCTTTAACCTGGCTTACACATAACACATTTCTAATATTCAATTCCGTTAAATGATTTTTAGACTGCATTAATTAGGACAACCAGAACTGGGAACACTTCCAATAACACACAATGTACCTGCTACATTGTTATAATAATGGCATCTACGCTAATATTAGTCTGTTTCTTTCTTATTCCTAGGTCACCGTTGCCACCAGATTCAGTCTGTTTCTAGATCATATGGCATCCCAGATGGCAGCCATGGTTTGTCAGTCCTTGGTACTTGTACATTTTTTGTTTGTTTGTCCTGTCTTAAGTAATATTTTCCCGATCAGCTTTACTATGAACGAACTCCTGGACATCAGAAATAGTAGACCAAATAATTTTCTGCCAACATTTGAGCATTCAGATGTTTTACTGGTCATTTTAGTAAGAGGAGCGGCATTCCTATACAAGCGCTCCAGGCGATGCAAGTGAGGGAAGCGCCATGGCACGCTCGTTAAAATTCCGACAGCGCAGATTTAGGACTCCGCTGCCGAGCATTCATCTGGCGAATCTCTGTTCCCTAGAAAATAAGTCAGACAAAAATACGACTCCTAACATGCATAAACAAGGACTTCTTAAACTACGCTGTGCTCTGCTTCACGGAAACCTGGAAACCTCTGAGCGGAGTCATCCCAGACAGCGCGTTACATCTAAAGGGCTTCCATCTGTTCAGAGCGACTGCGTTGCCGTTACCCAGTCGTCTGGGAAAAAGAGAGGCAGTGGATTATATTTTTATATCAATGAAGGCCGGTTGTAAAGATGTGCTGTGCAAATTTGGAAGCTCTCTTCATTAACTGTAAGCCTTTTTATTGACCATGGGAGTTTTCCTAATTTATTCTGGTGAGTGTGTACATTCCTCCTGAGCGTGTGTGAGCGCCACGCTAGAACTGTTGGCCGATCAGATCACACACACAGAACAATGTTATCCGGACTCTTTCATTATCGTTCTCTTTGATTCTAATAAAGCTAATCTCACCCGTGAGAATATAGACAGAACTAAATATAGACAGAACATCACATGCCCCACCAGAGACAGCAATATACTGGACCACTGCTACACTGTTTGAAAGGATGCATACCAATCTGACCCCCAAGCAGCACTGGGACTCTCTGATCACTGTTTGGTTAATCTTCTACCAGCCTACAAGCAGAAACTCAAATCTGCTAAGCCTTTAGTAAAAACTGTAAAGAGATGGACTGCTGAAGCATAGCAAGATTCACAGGCCTGCTTTAAACTTAATGATTGGAGTGTTTTTTGGAGGCTGTGAGGGGGGAGCTACTGATCTGGATGAGCTTACTGACTGACACCGTGACATCCTACAGTTTCTTCTGTGAGGACATGTGTGTGTCCTACCAGGACTTATTTAACATGTACGCAATGACAAACCTTGGTTCAGTGCAAAACTCAAAAACAGCTTCGCCAGGCCAAAGAGGATGCCTACAGGAGCGGGGACAAAAAGACTTTTACAAACAGGCCAAATATACACTGAATAGGGAGATAAGAGTGGCAAAGTTAAACTACTTTGAAAAGCTAAAAAAAGGAAGCAGAAGATAAGGAAAGCCAAAGGCCCAGATGGTGTCTCTCCAGCCTGCCTTAAAGCCTGTGCTGTCCAGCTATCATCCATCTTCACATTGATCTTCAACAGATCCCTAGAGCTGTGTGAAGTCCCCTCCTGCTTCAAATGTTCCACCATCATCCCTGTACCCAAGAAACCAAAAAACATAGGACTTAATGACTACAGACCTGTTGCTTTAACATCTGTGGTCATGAAGTCATTTGAGAGACTGGTGTTGGCCTACTTGAAGGACATTATTGGACCCTTAATGGGCACCCTGCAGTTTGCTTACCAAGCAAACAGGTCTGTGGATGATGCAGTCAATATGGGATTGGACTACATCCTCCAACATCAGGACAAACCAGGGACTTATGCAAGGATCTTGTTTGTGGACTTCAGCTCCACTTTCAACACCATCATCCCTCCAGAATAAACTGACACAGCTCCTCTGTGCCAACCTCCATCTGTCAATGGATAACCAGTTTCCTGACACACAGGCAGCAGCTAGTGAGGCTGGGAAAACTCACATCCAACACAGCCACACCATCAGCACAAGAGCTCCTCAGGGCTGCGTTCTCTCCACACTGATCTTCTACCTCTACACAAATGAATGCACCTCTAAAGACCCCTCTGATAAGCACCCTAAAAAAAAAAAAAAAAAACAAAACAAACAACAAATTCATCATGTGTTGGGCACACCTGGCGAAATAAAGCTAATTCTGATTCTGATGGTTACTGCAGACACACCGGATCCAGTATGTATCCAGCCCAGATGGTGGATCAGCACATAAAGATGACCTCAACAGCCCTGAAATGTCAGTGGAGACCAGGTCAACTAGATAAGCCCCCAGAAACAGAATCCCCAGTGACAAGGGACAAGAGACAATATCACAGGAAACCAGATGAGTTCTTTGTACAATGTGACTTTGCTGCAGCCTGGAATTGAACTGCTGGTTTCGTCTGACCAGAGGAGAACTGGCCCCCCGACTGAGCCTGGTTTCTCCCAAGGTTTTTACTCCATTCTGTCACCAATTTTGGTTCCTTACCGCTGTTGCCTCTGGCTTGCTTAGTTAGGACACTTAATATCCAGTGATATCATCGACTTGATTGCACAGATACTATTTAAACTGAACTGAGCTGTATGATGACCATCACTGAATTCAATGATGAAGCTGAACTGCCTTTAACTGAAAATAGAGAGTTTACTAATGTCATTTTGCATTATTGACACACTATTTTTCCTTTTTTAAATACTGTAAAGTGCTTTGACAGAATCTGTATTGTTAAAAGCACTATATAAATAAAGGAGAAGACTTGGACTTGATTTGACTCTCCCAGCTGGGACATTCACTAAATTCGTAGGGGTTTCATTACCACACCATAAAAAATAGGAGGGTTGGGGAAAATGCCCCCCTTTCCAAAAAAAAAAAAAAAAAAAAAAAGAGGTCAATGATTATACGCAGAATACTGTTTTTTTGCATGGCATTTCCAGTCCCAGAATCAGCCCCAATGTACAATGAAGGACAAAAACAGTGATACAGGTTGCTATTTTTATGTTTTATAATATTACATTTAAACAAAACAATTTTTGAATGCAGATAAACCACCAAAAAAAAAAAAAAAAAAAGTAAAAACATGCATGTAACGTCAATAGCCTAATTACGTTTTTTACATTTTTTTTTATTAAGTTGTAGCGAGTGTCCTTACAAAAATTAACCATGTTTTTTTTTTTTTAAAGGTAGTTAATCCATGATAACAACTGAATAATAATGTTTTTGATTAACTAAACATAGTTTAACCATGTTATTTGTAGTAAAACTGTGGTTATACAAATGGTAATCAATCCGCCGAAAAACAACAACAACAAAAAACATGGTTCCTACACTTTTACTATAATAAATCTTGGTAATTTTAGTACTGACCCGATCTTAATTAATTAACTAACTGATGTTTACATCAGCACGTGAATGCTGTATGACAGCAGCTTAACATGCCTGGAGAGGTGCTAAGTGATGATCATTACATGCAAACAAGCACCGAAACAAATCAAGTCAGGCATCAAGTCTCGCCACAGGAATCAGAGCAAGGGCATGTCACTGGGGAACAGGCTCACCTGGTGAAACTACCGTGAATATCAGTGCTTATGGCAACAGGGTGTGCTCTCGAAAGCGGAGCAGGACTGCTAGTAGTAATGGCCCTAGCATGGGTCCTGGAAGGAGGAACTCATTAAGGCTGTGGCCTTCAAACTGAAAGGACAGTTGTAGATGACCTGGTTCTTGTGCTGGACCATATGGTGGGGGATGTACCAAGACCTCTGTGGAGCTTCTTCCTTCAGTCTAGAGAGATCTCGGCCTGGTAGGCAGATTTTTAAGCAGTCCTCCTTTTGACACTCCTAAGCTGAGGGAGAACAGCTTACTACTTGGGGAATAGTCAAGTGTGGGGTGGCATATTACGCATATAAAGAAGCGGTGCGGCATACTGCCTCAGACCTTGACTTGCACAGTCTTCTCCTGCAGGAGTCTGAGAGCTTCTTGATCTAGTTTGGATTGTGTCACTTGCCTTTGTCACACTTGCAGTTGGGAATCACATCCATCTGCCATAGTCTCTCGACACGGGTGCAGACAAGTCTGTGTTGGGGAGAACAGATGTGAAGGAAACACTGGGTGTATGTGATCTCACGACTAACCTCATTAGATGGACCTTGAAGAGTCCATCCCAGGTGTTTTTGACTGCTGGCAGGACCCCCTGGTGGGCCTAACCAGACAGGTTTAGCAGGCGTGATGGGATGTTGGCAATCAGCAACTCAGGCTGCACTTTATCCATCTGCTGTGAATGGGAGGCCAGCTAGATGTCTGTTTTCTCTCTCTGTAGGATATCGCTGGATAAGTGTGTTCAGGGAGGCCTAGTCTCTCAGCTGTAAACACACGGTGAATGAGGTATTTCTTGTGGGGATGAGACACAGGTGATACTGTGAAGGAGACAGCCGCCTGTTCGCATTATCAGATCTTCTGGCTGCCCCTTGAGGTTCAGTTGCTGAGCTGGCAGCTGGAGGTCCTTTCTGACCCGTCATCCAGCACTGCATACGTCTCCACTGATGCAATCCTCATTTGCAATGATCACTTTTACTAACTTTCAGGAGGACTCTGCGGCTGCCGACAGAAATGGTCTGCATCCAAAATGCCTAGCATGGTACTCACAAGACACGAGTTCTCCTTGGGTTCAGTCTCAGCACTTGTATTCATAGCGCTCCATCATTCAGGTCATGCAATATAAGCAGGTGTGTTTCCTGATACAAGTCTTGCACAGAGCCTTTAGTTTGCATCTGGATGCATGATCACACCACCAACACCTGTTGGTCTTATGGATCCATGTCTCTTCTGTTTCTTTAGTCAGCTCCTTAAAGTCCCCCCCCCCATGGAGGAACTGACTGGGCATTGTCACAATAAGGGCAGTAGGCTCGTGACTTCTCTCTCTAACTGACCAAGCTGGGCCTGGTCTCCCTAGAGTGGGTGCTCTGCATTCACTGTCATCAATGGGCTTTTCAGCACCCAGCAGGATGCTTGTAGATTTGCCTGAAGCTTGGCATCATGACGACCTTCTCTTTCCCTTGTAGCAAGGGTTAAGCATACATTAACTGATGCTTAATGGTGTCACTCATCATACTCTGGCAACACAGTTTCCAAATTTGCTCTGGCCATACATCTTGGAGAACTAGATCAACTGTGTATGAGGGCTGACTCTTTGGAGAAGATAATCATGATGCAGTTTTCTGACAATGGGTGCAGCTGCTTCCATTCTGGCTTCATTCAGACAAATAGCTGATGGCAATCTCTTCACAAAGCCTGATCCATGAACTTTATAGTCTGCTAGATGTGCAGGCGGCCCTTATTTGTTGTCTAGGTCGGACAACAGGAGGATCTGACTCAGAATGGGATGTCATCTCACTACTGTGATTCACCGAATCCAGCTCGAAGGACCACTTGAAACAGAGGGGTTCATTACTATATTAAATTTGGATGAGTCACTAAGGTTTATGAAGTCACTGTATGTCAAAGTATTTGATACGAAACACCTGCACATTAGGACAAGTATATGAAGTCACTGTATATAAAAGGATAAGGTATTTGACATGCAACGTTCACATTGTTGTCCTTGCGGACCAGCACATACTTGCCTCATAACGCCCTAATTCAAATGGTTCAAGGCAAGGCGTACTGTTAACAACTCTAGGCGGTTTGATATGCCA
Source organism: Cyprinus carpio (assembly GCF_018340385.1). Taxonomy (NCBI): domain Eukaryota; kingdom Metazoa; phylum Chordata; class Actinopteri; order Cypriniformes; family Cyprinidae; genus Cyprinus; species Cyprinus carpio. The sequence goes on from NC_056589.1 coordinate 11,677,520, forward strand.
GTGCAGCTGGGTGCCCGGCCAAACCCCTGACATTGCTGCCCCATTGTATGTGGCCCCCCAGCCAGTGGTGGAGGCAATCTGTGTAACCACAGCATGCCTGAAGACCTTTTTCCAGGGGCACTCCTGCCCGGAAAAAAACGCAAGGTCTGACCACGGGGTGAAGTTTTGGTGGCAGGCCGGTGTGACTTGGACCCAGTGGGTGCCGCGTAGCCACGCCCACCCAGTGAAGCCATTGTTGAAGCTGTCTCATATGAAGCATTTCCCAGCAGGGTGACAGCCATTGCAGCTGCCATAATGCCCCAGGAGCCTCTGAAACTGTTTCAGTGGACCACCATCCTGCCTGCCGTTGAAGATATTCAGGCAGTTCAACACCAAAATGAGTCCCTGTCCCTGTGTGAGGCATGGCTCGACCGAATCCAACTCCATACCGAGAAAAGAGATCCTATGTGTGTCGAGGAGAGTTTGCTCTTTTCTTGCTGAGGTGCGAGAGCACCAGTCCCTTTGTTTTCGCACAACTGATCCTGAGACTGAGCTTGTATGAGCCAGTCATCGAGGTAGTTTGATACATGCAAATGCCCTGCTCCACACGCAACTTTCGTGAAGATATGGGGCGACAGGGACAGGCCGGAGAGCAGTGACCTTGTACTGATAAGGTCATCCTTCGAATGCGAACCTCAGCAATGGTCCCTGTGGTGTGGAAGGATCAACACTAAAGTACGAGTCCTTCAGGTCGATCACTGCAAACAAATCTCGGGGATGGATGCATCCGATGATGTGTTTCTGCGTCAACATCTTGGCCCCTTTCAAGATACGCAGGTCCAAGATCGTCGTAACCCTCCCGACTTTCCTTGGGTACAATTAAGTAGGGCTGTAAAACCCCATCTTCATATCAGCTCTATTGCATTCTTCACCAGTAGGACTAGATGCTACAGAACTAGATCGAGGCAGGATGCAATGGAGCTCCACCCCTTTTGAGGTAACGGAGCTTGGCCCACAAACTCTGAGATGGGTCAATCTTCCCGCAATGAGAGCATGACTCATCACGTTGGAGATTTCTACTTGAGCCCTACTACCTCACAACTGGCCCAGTAAAGCATAAGCCATCATTTCCGGATCCGGATTCAGTCATTGCTAAAGACATGCGGAGGCAGCAGTGAGATATAAGGTTACTGGACATCAGGCCTGGTATTTATAGGCTGTGGCTTATCCATTCCATGTTCAAACTGTTTTCTGTAATCCAAAACTCTTATAATAAGAGTAACACCTCTTACCATGCACATAAGGGAAATATTGTGACACAGATATACAAAACCATACAAATAAAGTATTTCTTATGATATATAGTCGGGTATTCAATTAAACGTTCCAAGGGTGTAGCCTATAGATTGTCGTCAAGCAGAGGTCGGACAGATTTTTTTTTACTTCAAAGCCTTATCTACTAAAAACATGTGTGCACACAATAATCAAAACGTTCTAATCTTGAGCAGAAAAGAAAAGCTTTAGCGGTTTTTCAAAGTGTAAGTTCTATACCAAAGCACATCTAATGACCAATTTCCCCAATTCTACTTAGCCTACACTGATTATTTGTGGAAAGGTTAGCTACAGATTAATAATTATACCTATTAGATCACTGGTCAAGTCACCTTTATTTATTAGAGTGCTTTTAACAATACAGCTTGTAGCAAAAGCCCTTTACAGTATTAAATAGCGAAAATAATGTGTTCAAATAATGCAAAATGACAATAAAGTTAAACCACTCAATTTTCACTCAGTTACCTCTTCATTTAAAGGAAGTTCATTCATTGATTTTCAAAGTGATTGTTCATCAGCCAGTCCAGTTCAGTTTAAATAGTATTTCCTGATGCGAAAACAAAATTTCAAGTCATCACTATCACTGGCTATAAGGTGTTCCCAAACTAAGCAAGCCAGGAGAGCGACAGCGGCAGGAAACCAAAACGGTATTGGTACCAGATGGAGAGAAAAAATCTTGGGATATAAACCAAAGCTTAGTCAGGGCGGGCCAGTTTTGGCCAGACGAAAACCAGAAAAGTTCAATTCCAGGCTGCAAGCAAAGTCACTTTGTGCAGAGAACTCTCCTGGTTCTCATGTGGTCTATGTCCCGTGGCGTCTAGGAGGACAAGGTCTTCACTGGGTATGTCCTGGGGCTCGATCTGGGGGCTCATCATATGGTCTTGATCTCTGAGACCATTCAGAGGTATCATCTTAGGTGCTGATCCACAATCTGATTCTGGATACAGACTGGATCGGGTAGCTAGTGGGGCACCTCGGAATAGAGAAAGAACCAGACTAATATTAGCATAGATGCCATTCTTTAAAGCAATGTAGCAAGTACATTGTGTTGTAATTGGAAGTGTTCCCAGTTCCGGTTTTCCTAATGAAGCCTAAAAATCCTTTAAAAGGGGTCATATGATGCGATTTCAAGTTTTCCTTTCTCTTTGGAGTGTTACAAGCTCTGGTGCTAAAGAAGATCTGTAAAGTTGCAAAGACTAAAGTCTCAAACCCAAAGAGATATTCTTTATAAAAGTTTAGACTCGTCCACACCCTCCTAAATGCCCTCGTTAGAACACGCCCCCACATTTTGTGGGGAAGTCACTGGCCTAGTGGTTAGAGAGTTTGACTCCTAACCCTAAGGTTGTGGGTTCGCGTCTCGGGCTGGCAATACCATCACTGAGGTGCCCTTGAGCAAGACACCAAAACCCCCAACTGCTCGCTCGGGTGCCGTAGCATAAATTGGCTGCCCACTGCTCTGGGTGTGTGTTCATAGTGTGAGTGTGTTCACTGCTGTGTGTGGTGCACTTTGGATGAGTTAAATGCAGAGCATGAATTCTGATTATCTGAATTAGGTGTGTTAACAAAGAGAGACATGTAAAATATGCAGAGCTGGTGGGCATGAGGACTGGAATTGAAAACTGCTGGTGTAGAGTAGTACTTGTTGTTCGTCGTTTCTCCGATCAAAAATGCCAGACATGGTTTTTATATTTACATGATGCGCGATGCAACGCAATACATAAAAAACACAGTATAAGTCATTATAATCCGTAATTATGTTCCCATTGGATGCAACAGATGCTTTGTTTGTAATGGGTTTATTGGTTTTGTATCTCATCGAGCCAGTGTTCCAACCAGGGACACGCATCACAGTATAGCAAGGGGCGTAACATTTCCGTCAACACTTGAAGCACTCGGCCAATCACAACCACCTCCATAGCTGGCCAATTAGAGCACACCCCGCTTTTCAGACCAATGAGCTTTGTAAAAAACGACACGTTTAAGAAAGGCGGGGCATAGAGGAGAAACAATAATGTACAGTAGGGCTGCACGATTATGACAAAACTCATAAATGTCGATTATTCCCCTGAAATTTGTAATTGCAATTATTAATTACGATTATTAAAATTTAAACTGAATAACTATTATACCATTGTTTGATGCAACTGCATGCCATATTTTTATATGAAAATAAACAAGCCAAAAAAAATAAACATTCCAACTGAAAAACTTTTAGTGCTTTTCTATGGTATTAAGCCTCAAAATGTCAACTATATATCGGATTGATTTCTTCTCCTTATTTTAAATTATAAAAAAAAAAGATAAAATATGAATGGTATTATAGTGTTATACAAAAACTAAAATTAAAACAATGGAAAAAACCCTTAAGATAACATTTAGAAAGAAAGAAACATCTTATGCACACAGAATAACACAAGTGAACTTTGAAAGGTTAATTGCCGCTTTGAATGATTACGTAATTGTGGCATCCATAATTGTAATCAGGATTAGAAATTTGTTTAATTGTGCAGCCCTAATGTACAGTACGTGGAAAATAATGTGTTTTTGAACCTTAAACCACATGAACACATTTAATTACACCAAATACACAAAATAAGGTTCTTTTTAGCAACATCACATGACCCCTTAATGGATTTTAAATAATAGAAATGTTTTAGTGTGTTATGTGTAAGCCAGGTTTAAAGGGATGGGTCTTTAATCTAGATTTAAACTGACGGAGTGTGTCTGCCTCCCGAACAGTGTTAGGAAGAATATTCCAGAGTTTGGCACTAAATAGGAAAAGGATCTGCCGCCCAAAGTTTATTTGAAAATTCTAGGTGTTATCAAAATTGCCAGAGTTTTGAGAATGCAGCGGATGTGGAGGACTATAATGCAATAAGAGCTTGTTCAAATACTGAGGTGATAAACCACTCAGGGCTTTATAAGTGATAAGCAAGATTTTAAAATCTATACGATGTTTAATAGGGAGCCAGTGTGGTATTGACAGAACCGGGCTAATATGGTCATGCTTCCTGGTTCTAGTAAGAACTCTAGCTGCTGCATTTTGGACCCAGCTGGAACAGCTTTATTGGGACCACCCAATAAAGCATTACAATAATCTAACCTTGAGGTCATATTTAATGTGTCTGCATTGACATTGAGAGCATAGGTCATAACATTCATCAAAGTGAGACCCTCGTGGCTGGCTATTATGGTTACAGGTCATCATAAGTCCTGCACTTTTCATTAAAGTGACACTAGCCTACTCTTCAAATACAGTTTCTCCAAACGTGTTTTTATTATTTTAGGTAGTTATTATCACAATAATCCATGTCCAAGAGGTCAATTTTCTCGGCGGATGAGATGGTTTTTATTCATTACTTATTTGACACGATGCTATAAACACACACTGACCTCCTCGAGCTTTTATTTTGGCACTTCCGGTTATCGCATTTTGAATTTTGCATATTAGTTAAATATTTAGTTTCACCCAAATTTAGATTCAAACATTTAGATTTAGATTTAGATTTAACATTTAGATTTTACATTTAGATTTAGATTTAGATTTAATATTTAGATTTAACATTTAGATTTAGATTTAGATTTAGATTTAGCATTTAGATTTAACATTTAACATTTAGGTGTAACATTTAATATTTAGATTTAACTATTTAAAATATCTCTAAGTTGACAAATATTGTTGTAAATGTGCTAAAAAGTGACCGTCAAAAATTCAAACCAGTTTTTTAAACATTGTTTGAAGCTAAATGTGACAAAATGTTGCTGTTATTTTCAGCGTGAGCCGCTTTACAAACGGCGCCCCATAGCTTTCAAAGGAAAGATTGCTATCAAATAGCACACCTAGGTTCCTAATTGATGACGAAGTTTAAACAGAGCAGCCATCAAGTCTTAGACAGTGTTCTAGGTTGTTACATGCGGAGATTTTAGGTTAAATAATTAACACCTCTGTGTTTTTTCAGAATATAGCAGTAAGAAATTACTCATCATCCAGTTTTTTTTTTTATCGATTATAAAAACTGTTAGTTTTCCAAATTGGTATGTTTCCTTTGGGCCGTTAAGTTATATAGAGCTGAGTGTCATCAGCATAACAGTGAAAGCTAACAACCGTGTTTCCTGATGGTATCTCCCAGGAGTAACAGTATAGCGTGAAAAAGTAACAGCCCTAGTGCTAAGCCCTTGAGGTACTCCATACTGCACTTGTGATCGATATGATACCTTCTTCACTCACTGCTATGAACTGATGGCGGTCCGATAAGTATGATTTGAACCATGCTAATGCACTTCCACTAATGCCAAGAAAGTTTTCTAGTATCATACAGGGTTCATGGAAGGGAGACGCAAACACTCCTGAGGATCTGCTGAGAAACCTTTAGCTGATGACGAGAGGTGGAAAGTAACTAATTACAAATACTTTCGTTACAGAGGTGGAAAGTAACTAATTACAAATACTTTCGTTACAGTACTTGAGTACATTTTTAATTTTATTCTACTTTCTTGAATATAATTTAATTGTGGTACTTTTACTTTTACTTGGGGTTAAAATGAAACTAAAGTATTCAGCTTCACTACATTTATTTTTCACCAAAGTACAAAGTACAAAAAAAAAAATTTTTTTTTGAAAAAAAACAGCGCCGATGGAGAAACAGAGCAGCCGGCGTTTGACAGGCACTTTTTCAAACTCCTGGGATGGAGTCCTGCATTTCAGCTAATAACAGACAGGTCTGACTCGGGTGCAAAAAACAAATCAAACTTCCAGTTCAGCTGCGGGGGCGGGCCCGTTCAAACCCCGCTATATGCTTTGATTCTCAATCACCTGCATTGTTGTTATGAATCAAGCATAGCATTTCAATATTTTAGTGAATGTGAGCTATGACTCTGATTTTAAATCGTAATTTTGTCAGCTCCTGAAAATGGTTTTAACCGTTCATATTACACATCAGTATAAGTAAATAGAAACTTGGTTGATATAAGGATGCAGTGATTGTATAGATGGAGCAAGAACAATGTAAGTGTCTAAAATACATGCATACATAACAGTTGAATGATAAACTTTTTTTTTAGCAGTGCAGTTAAACTAAATGTACAAAGCCAAAATAACGAGAGGTCCAACCACTCCCAACTTACGTTTTTTTACCTAAACCTACGCCTGATCGCTAACCTGACCCATCTCCACCCCTAAACCTACTATTCTCAACCCCCTAGATGTGGATCCAACCACGCCCGCTGGATCTTTTGGTCTGCAGCGAGCCTGCTTGAAAATAACCTTAACAGTAACAACAACACTGAGATTAAAGCGTATGCATTTTTACATGTATCTGGCTGATACCATGATATATCTATCAATAAGATGCATTTTAAATCACTTTTTCGGGTGTATTTCAGATTTTTTTGGATGTGTGTGCACATGGATGAAGAAACAAGGTAGACCTAGTCTATGTATGACCAGACGATTTATTCATATCCAAAATGAGATGATGTGAACATGCAGTGCATTGTTCATTCATACTCGAAGCCGGAGGGCCAGGGTTGCCAGGTTTTCACAATAAAACCAACCCAATTGCTACTCAAAACTATCCCAATGGCATTTTGAGGGGGCTCCACGTTAAAAATCGTGTTCCGGGGGGTAAAATACATGTTTTTGGTGGGGTTCCCCTGGTACAATTCGCACTCCGGGGGCTAAATATTGCGTTATCAGGGTCGCTTTAACCCACGGCAACAGTGATAAAGTAGCCCAATTCCGCAGGAATACCGTGGACTTGGCAACACTGCGAAGGGCACTCTCACACAGAAAGTCCAAAACGGCCCAGTAGAAAGTGGACCCTAAAAAAACAGTCATAAGGTTAATTTTTTTCATTTTTTTTTTTTTAATTGAATAAATAAGCTTTCCATTGATGTATGGTTAGGATAGGACAAGATTTGGCGGAGATACAACTATTTGAAAATCTGGAACCTGAGGGAGCAAAACAAAACTAAATATTGAGATAACTGCATTTAAAGTTGTCCAAAATAAAGTTCTTAGCAATACATATTACTAATCAAAATTTAAGATTTGATATATTTTACAGTAGGAAATTTACAAAATATTTTCATAGAACATGATCTTTACTTAATATCCTAATTATTTTTTTGGCATAAAAGAAAAAATCAATAATTTTGACCCATACATTGTATTTTTTGGCTATTGCTACAAATACATGTCCTTCTCAAAAAATTAGCATATTGTGATAAAATTCGTTATTTTCCATAATGTAATGATAAAAATTAAACTTTCCTATATTTTTAGATTCATTGCACACCAACTGAAATATTTCAGGTCTTTTATTGTTTTAATACTGATGATTTTGGCATACAGCTCATGAAAACCCAAAATTCCTATCTCAAAAAATTAGCATATCATGAAAAGGTCTCTCTAAACGAGCTATTAACCTAATCATCTGAATCAACGAATTAACTCTAAACACCTGCAAAAGATTCCTGAGGCTTTTAAAAAAACTCCCAGCCTGGTTCATTACTCAAAACGCGCAATCATGGGTAAGACTGCCGACATGACTGCTGTCCAGAAGGCCATCATTGACACCCTCAAGCGAGAGGGTAAGACACAGAAAGAAAATTCTGAACGAATAGGCTGTTCCCCAGAGTGCTGTATCAAGGCACCTCAGTGGGAAGTCTGTGGGAAGGAAAAGTGTGTGGCAAACAACCGCTGCACAACGAGAAGAGGTGACCGGACCCTGAGGAAGATTGTGGAGAGGACCGATTCCAGACCTTGGGGGACCTGCGGAAGCAGTGGGCTGAGTCTGGAGTAGAAACATCCAAAGCCACCGTGCACAGGCGTGTGCTTTTGAACCAGAAACAGCGACAGAAAAGAAGCACCTGACCTTGGGCTACAGAGAAAGCAGCACTGGACTGTTGCTCAGTGGTCCAAAGTACTTTTTTTTTTGTTTTTTCGGAATGAAAGCAAATTTTGCATGTCATTCGGAAATCAAGGTGCCAGAGTCTGGAGGAAGACTGGGGAGAGAAGGAAATGCCAAAATGCCAAAATGCCAAAATGCCTGAAGGTCCAAGTGTCAAGTACCCCACAGTCAGTGATGGTCTGGGGTGCAATGTCAGCTGCTGGTGTTGGTCCACTGTGGTTTTATCAAGGGCAGGGTCAATGCAGCTAGCTATCAGGAGATTTTGGAGCACTTCATGCTTCCATCTGCTGAAAAGCTTTATGGAGATGAAGATTTCGTTTTTCAGCACGACCTGGCACCTGCTCACAGTGCCAAAACCACTGGTAAAATGGTTTACTGACCATGGTATTACTGTGCTCAATTGGCCTGCCCAACTCTCCTGACCTGAAACCCCATAGAGAATCTGTGGGATATTGTGAAGAGAAAGTTGAGAGACGCAAGACCCAACACTCTGGATGAGCTTAAGGGCCGCTATCGAAGCATCCTGGGCCTCCATAACACCTCAGCAGTGCCACAGGCTGATTGCCTCCATGCCACGCCGCATTGAAGCAGTCATTTCTGCAAAAGGATTCCCGACCAAGTATTGAGTGGCATAACTGAACATAATTATTTGAAGGTTGACTTTTTTGGTATTTAAAAAAAACACTTTTCTTTTATTGGTCGGATGAAATATTCTAATTTTTTGAGATAGGAATTTTGGGTTTTCATGAGCTGTATGCCCAAAATCATCAGTATTTTAAAACAATAACAGACCTGAAATATTTTTAGTTGGTCGTGCAATGAATCTAAAATATATGAAAGTTAAATTTTTATCATTACATTATGGAAAATAATGAACTTTTATCCCAATATGCTAATTTTTTGAGAAGGACCTGTATACCCCAGCGACTTAAGACTGGTTTTGCGGTCCAGGGTCACAATAATAACTGACGTGCAGGAAATCCCTAATATGGACAAAGGCATTCCAGCTATAGCTGTAGATAAAAAAAGGGCAATTTCAGGTAATTTCCAGGTAATAAAGAATATTATATGAATAATGCAGTGCTAATTGACATTTATATAACAATATAGACGAACTATTCTGCAATTATTATGTGTTTGCATAAGCCAATTCCTAAAATTGTCATTAGGGAAAAACACAGAAAAAATAAAATAGAATACCAAATGATCTGGTTATCGTCCCTCATTTTAAAAATTTTTTAAAAAATAAAGCCTGTCAATTAGACAAAAGTCAATTTTTTTTTTTTTTTTTTTTTTTTACATTTCTGTCCCCCTCATTTCGGAAATTATAGGCCACTTCTAATGATTTGCAGTACACGAAACACCATGCATGAGTCTTTGTGCTTGAATGGTTTAAAGTAAAAAGTCATATAAAAGGCCACAAAGGAATCATAATAGGAATCTAACAAATTTGAATTTTAAAACAACTAAAATCATTCCTGACCAAGAATTGGGAATAGATTTTGGATTCCCAAGTATGGCTGGACGATTAATTGAAAAAAAAAGTAATCGAAACCAAAATTTTAGAAACTTCTAACCGACGGTAATTTTCCCCATGTTGATTGTTTTTTGTTACGTTTTTTTTCAATCTGTTAAAGCATACTTCCCCCCTTAAAAGCATTACTACCGCGTGTGTAGCCACATGACTCGCTTCATGCCCGTTCAGTCAGGTGGCATTAAAAGCAAAACACGGAGGTGAACGCCGGTTCAACACATACCGAACGTGGAGTTACCAAGAAATGATTCTCGAGTTCGTGCATCCCTCGTGTAGGGAGAGGCGAATATGAGAATAAAACGTTAGTAAAGAAAAGAAAAGAAAAATGGAGATGAAAGCTCCCTAAGGAGCCATTTTTGCGACAGACGTCGTTCTGCCCTCGCGCCGACGAGCAAAAGTAACAGTGCAACGAGAAAGTTCTGTGTCAGTCTCTTATGGAGCAACTGGGTTTTACGCCTCTGTTCGCGCGGAACAACCACTGAACGTCCATGATCTGAAGCGGGAAAAAGGTTCCTTTGTCTCTGGGGAGACACACCCACTCAAGTGAGCTATGGTGTTGTCAGAATTCAGCAGTTATATTCCCAGCAAGAGGTGTAATTCCAGAATAATACATTTTACTGTAAAACTGTTTTCCTATGTATGAGGTGGTTCGGTCAAAAGCAAAACGGTTAAAAACAGATACCAAGAATGACAGGTAAAGGTAGGAGAAAAATAAATTTACATATGCATATGCAGAATTACACACATTTAAAG